>NC_041731.1:97443529-97543529 GCF_004115215.2 Ornithorhynchus anatinus | reverse complement strand
CAAGTTTATCAGGCTGAACCCAATCTTAATCCCCATTTTACAGATGAGGTAATTGTGTCACAGAGAAGGGAAGCGACTTACCCAAGGTCACACAGCAGGCACGTGGCAAAACTGGGATTAGAACTCATTTTCTCTGATGCCCAGCCCTGTGCTCTTTCCACCAGGCCACGTTGCTTCTCATTTCACTCTTCTCCAACTTTTTCTTTCCCTCATTCCTTCTTTCCTCTCTTCCTACAAGGCTCTCCTCCCACTCTATCTCTCCTCCATTCCTTCATCACTTCTTCCTCATGTCTCTCTCTTCATTTCTCCTTCCTATCTGCCTTCCCCTTTTCAATTTCCTCTCCCTTTATCTCTTCTTCCTTTCCATCCTTCTCTCCTTTCTCCCTCCCTCCAATCCTTTTCTCTTCTTCCCATCCCTCTCCCTCCTCCCATCCCCTGCAATCTTTCTCTTCCTTTCCTTCCTTTCTTCCTCCCTCCCACTTTCTTAATTTCTCTCCACCTCTCTCTTCTTCCCTCCTACCTCCCCTCTCCCTCACTCTTTCTCCTTTCTTTTCTCCTTGTCAATTATTTCTCCCTATCATTTCTCCCTTTCCCATCTCCCTCTCCCCATCTTTCTCCATACTTCTCTCTTCCTTCTTCCCACCTCTTTACTCTATCCCTCTGGCCCATCTCTCTGTTTCCTTGTCTCTTGCCCTGTTTTTGTCTTTCCCAATGGTTCCTCCCTTCCATCTTCCCTCCCTCTTCCCTTCTTTTCACTCTCATCCCTCACGTTCCTCACTCTTCCCTCTTCCTTTAGACCTTCCAAGAGTTGCTTATTTTGATTCCTCTGGCGTTGGTGGGTCGAAGTTGCATTAAGCAACGCTCTTAGAAAATATTGATGAGAGCCATGCCAGAGCCTGACATCAAATTAGTGGCCTTCGTGTAAAAAATCTGGGAAGAAATGTCTAACATGCTTAAAGCTGGTGGGAGGCAAGATTTTTACTCATCAATGAAACACCGCTTTAAGGGTGGAGGGAAGGAAAAAGGCTAAGTCAAAACTTCAAGCTCTCTCATTATGAGGTATACCTGACGGGGACACGGAAAGCCTCCTGTACTTCCTCTCATCAATACAGCAGAGCTTTTTGTCAGTAATTTGCAATAAGTGTCTCCAGCATTTCTGCTGGGACCCAGAAATCATTATTGGCTGCAGATCTGCGCTGTTCCTAATTGGAAGCATTGGGCCCTATCAGCTGAGGATTTCCTAGGACCTTTGACAGATACCAATACTAAAATCATTGTTCACTTGTCAATTTAAAAGACCATTAAAGCGGCTTATATTTTGGTTTTAATTGGAACCTCCGCCTCTCCACCACTCATCTTAAAAAAAAAATTCCACACCCCTCTCCACCCCCTCCAGGAGGAGGTGGTTTCATGGTTTCAACACTCAGGTAGAACTCTGTCAATGTCTGTCAGCTGGGGAGGGTCAGGGGTGCCACTAGAAAGTGGGGAGAAATGGGCACTTTTTACTCTATATCCAGCATCTTTCATTTTGGGGGGTCTCCATGAGCAGCATCAAATAAGGAAGTGTCTGGCTATAAAACTCCCAATTCAACAAAACCACATTCGTCTACACATGGCATGATGGATAGGGCATGGGCCTGGGAGTCAGAAGGTCATGGGTTCTAATTCCTGCTCCACCCCTTGTTTGCTGCGTGACCTGGGACAAGTCACTTCAGTTCTCTGTGCCTCAGTTACCACATCTGTAAAATGGAGATTGAGACTGTGAGCCCCCTGTGGAACAGGGATTGTTTCCAACCTGATTTGCTCGTATCCACCCCTGCACTTAGTACAGTGCCTGGCAGATAATAAGCACTTAATAATGGTGGTATTTTTTAAGCGCTTACTATGTGCAAAGCACTGTTCTAAGCACTGAGGGGTTACAAGGTAATCAGCTTGTCCCACATGGGGCTCACAGTTTTAACCTCCATTTTAGAGATGAGGTAACTGAGGCATAGAGAAGTTGAGTGACTTGCCCAAAGTCACACAGCTGGCAAGCGGCAGAGCTGGGATTCAAACCCATGACCTCTGACTCCCAAGCCCGGGCTCTTTCCACTGAGCCACGCTGCTTCTCTTGAACAAATACCACAATCATTATTATTATAGAGCTGTTTTGCAAATAGCGTACTGGGACTCAAAAGCAGCCCTTTGCCCAGCCATGCACTGAGTGACCTAACCCCTCTACCCTCCCACACAAAACTTCTTTTTAAGGAGCATGGAGGCCTTGCATGCCAGCTAATACTGGCAGATGCAGCCAACCCAACGTGTGTAAAAGCTCTGCCCTAGTAATTTGCTTAGAGTAACCCCTTTCCTAGCAGGGGCAGGGGCTGAGGGGGAATGGGAAGCAGCTTGGCCTGCTGGATAGAGCACAGGCGTGGTGTTAGAAGGACCTGGGTTCTGATCCTGGCTCTGTGACTTGTCTGCTGTGTGTCCTTGACTTGTCTTGCTGTGTGATCTCTGTGTTTCAGTTACCTTTTCTGTAAAATGGCGATGAAGACCGTGAGCCTCTTGTGGGACAGGGACTGTGTCCAACCCAACAATCTTATATCTACCCCAGCATGTAGTAGAGTTCTTGACACATAGTAAGTGCTTACCAAATACCCCGCTTAAAAAAAAAAAAATCCATCCAAGATGGCGGCTAGCCATTTTGTAGTTTAAATGTTGGCCGAAGAGAAAAAGAATCTCCCCGTTTTTCCCCATATCTTTGCTTCCGCCAACCCATCGAAGTGTGAGTTCTACTTCTTGTTCTTTTTACCTTGCTTGCTACATCACCAGCTCCTCCCAGGTGAAATCAATTGCATGAGTAATACTAGAAGGTAAATGGAACTAGGATAATATTTACTGTCTAAACATCTAGGCTCTGTAAAACTCAGCCCTTACCACTTTCTCCAGAATCTCACTAATTCCTCCTAATCCAAAAATGACCGAGCAGACTTTTTATTGGAAGATCATAGTGTTTCCTGCTTAGAAGCACATGTGGGTTTTTATTTTAAAACCAAGCTCTGGTTAGGCTTTTGGGGGGGGGGGGGGGTGGAGAGTGGTAATTTTTAGCAGCTGATGTCTTGTTTGGATGCTGTTTTATTTGCTGTCAGAAAGAATTTGATGCAAAAACCATTTAAGCATGTATACAACCCATGGAGGGATTCATTTGACCTCATTATACTGCAATAAAGAAGAAATCCAGTTTGTTAAATATCACCGAACTGCATGCATTTCACATCAAATCATAAGAGCTATGCTTCAAAAGACGATTCCAGAAAGTGCCCAGAAAGACCGAATGGGTTAACTTTGCTTGCCAGAAGGTGTTCTGACAAACACAGGAAAAGAGAGATATATGCAGCCCCCTTTAAGAGCAGAGCAACTGAAGAAAAAAGAGATTTATGCTTTTAATTAATGGCAATTAAACCATGCCTGTTGGCTTGGCCCATGGCAATTGTTCCCTGCAAAAAGGAGGCCGAGCTGGTGACAAGCATTTGAATCCGCTAAGTTCTGTCAAGGGAGCTGACTCTGCAGGCATCAAAACCAAACTAAATCAATAAAAGAATTAAACTTTTATAAATTGCATTTTGACAAGTATCAGATACCGTTAAGCTTTGATATTATGAATTCCTTGGAGGTGATGCAAACAAGAAGGGCCGCAGTTAGAGATCCAAACAATCAAAGAGGCTTGTTAACATGCGCTGTCAAATGCATCAGTGCTATTAATTACTACAAATTAATGTGACTCTCTCTTCCTCTGGTGATTGGAATAATAATCAGCTGGATTCATGGAATGAGCACAGAGAACATATGCAACCCTGCCAAAAATAATAAGTTAAGAACCAGCAGACATTTGCAATCTCTATGCTTCCAGGCTGGCTGCCCGCCTGCCTGGCTCGCTGATCATTGTGTCCCATGCTTCACCCCGCTTCTTGGTTTGGAGGCACCTATAATAATGTTGGTATTTGTTAAGTGCTTACTATGTGCAGAGCACTGTTCTAAGCACTGGGGTAGACACAGGGGAATCAGGTCGTCCCACGTGGGGTTCACAGTCTTAATCCCCATTTTACAGATGAGGGAACTGAGGCACAGAGAAGTTAAGTGACTTGCCCACAGTCACACAGTTGACAAGTGGCAGAGCCGGGATTCGAACCCATGACCTCTGACTCCAAAGCCTGTGCTCTTTCCACTGAGCCACGCTGCTTCTCTGCATCTATGCATCTGCCTGACTGGCACAGGGCGAAGTTGTCCCTCCACCTGGTCTCCCCTTGGTGTTTGGGGTACGATCTTCATTTCAGGTTACCGGGGGGTGGAAGGAGAGCATCGATCAGGCTAGAGAAGAACTAATCCCTCGTGGCCTAGTGGATAGAGCATAGGCCTGGGAGTCAGAAGGTCCTGGGTTCTAATTCCGGCTCCTCCACATGTCTGCTGTGGGACCTTGGGCAAGTCACGTCACTTCTCTGGGCCTCAGTTACCTCAACTGGAAAATGGGGACAAAGATTGTGAGCCCCATGTGAGACAGGGACTGTGTCCAACCTGATTATCTTACATCCACTCCAGCGCTTAGACAATGCCTGGTACATAGTAAGTGCTTAGCAAATACCGGTTAAAAATATTAATTAAGGCCTTACTATGTGAACAACACTATATTTAGTACTTGAAGGAGTATAATATGATAGTCAGGTAGACATGTTCCCTGCCCACAACAAGTTTACAATCTATGAAGCCAAGAAGCCTCATGAACCATGTACAGCCTTCTTAATCCTCATATATTATGTATTTTGGTCTCTCAAGGTGGAAAACTTTTTATGTTTGTCTCCCCAATTGGAGTGCAAGCTTCTTGTGGCAGGGAATGTGTTTCTCATGCATTTTATTACTTCCTAAGCACCCAATACAGTGCACCACACCAAATGGGATGCTCAGTACATGCTACTACCAGTGAAACAGCTGCTGTCTAACTCTGGGAAAAGGGTTATTTTCCCTTTTCTGGTGCTGGTGGTCCAAAACTGCACAAGGCTTCCACTGACCCACCTCGTGAGATGAGAATGGGATTTATTAAGTGCTTGCTATGTGCCAGGCATTGTACTGAGAGCTGGGATGGATAAAAACAAATCGGGTTGGATTTGGAGAGAGGGTGAGAACTAGGCATTGTGTTTAACTAGCTAGTATGCATCGGACTGGGGTTGCCTCAGTGGGTATGGAAACATAAATTGATTCAAACTGAAACCTTCTGTCCCCAGCATCAGGGCAATTTGGATCTAGATCGTGAGCGATTTTTCCCAAGTAGATAAATAGTTCATCACAAAAATGCACCCTAAGTGTCATCATTCCAAAGTAGATTCTAGCACCCTAGACAAGGTAGGGCTGAGCAAATGGTCCATTCTATGAAATTAAATCTATGTTCAATTAATTCTTTGAGAGCCTATCTTAAACTTATCTGAGGCATGCATAACTAAGATGAAAAAGCCAAAACAGCTCCAGGCACTGCAAAGAGCAAATACATCAGCTCAAAGAAGGATAATCTTTACATGTGCCCAGTGTGGTTGGAACTATCCACCTTTTCAAACACCCTCACGCCATAGGTAAATGTTTTTACGTGAATACACGAAAACACACAAACACACACACTGGCATTTATTAAGCACCTAAAAAGTGTAAATCACTATACTGAATCCTGGGAGGAATTCAGAGAGATCAATTTAGACACAGGCCCTGGCCCCAATGGGGTCGATAGTTTAAAAGGGGATTGGATAGATGCATGGGGAAATATAAGAAAAATAAATAGAAACAGAAACAACGGTGCAAGGTAACAGACAGCTTATTCTTCATCTCCTCACAGCTCCGGTCCCAATCCACCTGGTCCAAACTGTCCCAACCTTTATTGTTTGTTTTTGTAAGTTATTTGTTTAGTGTTTACAGTGTGCCAGACACTATTCTAAGTGCCAGGTTAGATACAAGATAATCAGGTTGGACACAGTTCTTGTCCAACGTAGGGCTCACAATCTTAATCCCCATTTTCCAGATGAGGTACAGAGAAGTGAAGTGACTTGCCCAAGATCACACAGCGGACAAGCGGCAGAGCCGGTATTAGAACTCAGGTCCTTCTGACTCCCAGGCCCTTTCTCTATCTACTAGACCATGCTGCTTCCCGACGTTCAAGATGGATGGGAGGAGAGCGAAGGGGATGGGAGAGGTGGCCTTGGTGCTCAGACTGCCCATCCACTGAGGGTCAGTGGAGGGGAAACTCCAGGGTGTGTCGTTCAAGTCCCTTCCCACCCTCCTCTCCTGCAGGTGGTAGGATTTACCTCTGCCCACAGGAAGATGGAGGCAAAAAGGAAAGAGAAGCCTCAGGGACCTCAGTTAAATTATCTTTGAATACCAAGAATATGTGCATGTGTGTGTGTGTGCTATGTTACCGTATTATGTTATCATGCCAATTCCTTGCATTTAATGGCAAAGAACACTTTTTATATTACTTCACTGATATTTTCAATTTTCTAGTTCTTTTTAGCAATGCCAACACCTAATGGTAATGATTATATTTGTTCATCTCTTACTCCGTGCCAAGCATGGCAGGGAATGTGTCTTTATTGTTGTATTGTACTCTCCCAAGCGCTTAGTACAGCACTTCACACGCAGTAAGTGCTCAATAAATACAATCGCATGAATGCTGTGGTAGGAACAAGAAAATCATATCAGATACAGTCCCTATCCTACATGTGGCTCACAGTGTAAAGGGAAGGGAGAACAGGGATTTAATCTCCCAGTTTTCAGATGAGGAAACTGAGACACAGAGAAGTTAAGTGACTTGCCCAAGGCCACATAGCTGGTAAGTGGTGGAGCTGGGATCATAGCCTTTTCAAAACTGAGTGATTTTTAAATTGAAGACAGAATTAATCTCTAGATGATTACTCTTAACTGAAGATAAGGATCAGATGAGGAGCACAAGGACTTCTTGGAGAAGGTAGAGATTTGAGTTAAGCTCAATTAGGAAAGGACCAGTGGGATTTCAGTTGTTTCACATAATAATAATGATGGTATTTAAGTGCTTACTATGTGCCAAGCACTGTTCTAAACACTGAAGCCAAGCAGCCTCAAATGGAAAGACAATTTCTACCAACCAAACCCCTTATGTGTCAGTTTGTTCAGACTTTAGTTTAAATTTTCTATGCCGATGGCTTCCGAGATTCCAACCATAGAATTCCATATGTTAATTTTGTAAGTAGGATCAAATGGGTTAATTGTAAGGGCAACCTTAGTAGCAAGTTACACACTCCATAAATGCTTTAATAACTAGCAGCAGGGACGACAGGGACGATACCAAGAATGTACTCGTGTTCAAATAGTATTCTGATTTTGCTAGGGACTATTTCAAAATGTGTGTTTTTAACACTACGAGGAATTATCGTGACACCATCTGGTAGCAGTTTCTCATGCCTGACAATATTTAAAACTCAGTTTGAAGCCAGACCAATGATAAATATGCTTAGGGTTTCATGTGACTTTGGTCACCTCTTGACCTAAACATATCAGGGCATTTGTCTCAAATGGTTGTTACAATATTTTATTGATGGGCCTAATCGGTTAGCTGGGAATCTCTGCTCTCGTGACAGATAGGACATTGACTTTGGTAGTGACAGGAGATTTGGGATGATTGCTTTCCCCCCTTTTCATTGTGGTGTAGTAGATAGGGGGTTCAAATGTAAGTTTAAATTCAAGCCTTTTGTTCAAAGATTTTTGAACAAATCTTTCAAGATTCAAACTTTTCAAGATTTATTCAGCAAGAATTGGAAAGGAGAAAAAAAATCGCTCAACTACTATACCACAAAAAACCATTACTGAAGAGCACTGTAGATATAAATGTGGTGGGAAGATGTGATTTTCCTGTTCCCCGTGGATTCTCTAATCAAAAGAAAAGGAAATTTCTTTTTAAAATTTGACTAATCATTTTTTTTATCTGATTAGCCGATAAAGCAATAGACTATGGTTTCCCATCTCTGTAGAAATCCTAGTATATGCCTAGCATGCTTCATTTCCTTCAAATGTCTTTATGGATTTGAAAGGGTTGCTTCGACTTTGTCACTTATTTTTAACAATATAATTTTCTACTGAAGGAACATTCTTGCTGAACTTGACATGTGATATTTAATCTCATATTGACCACTCAGTGTTAGTTTAATGCTTCCTGTCAGCTACAGTGCATCAGGCTGTGATGCATCGAACAACACATTTGCCTGGAGTTCGGTATCCATTCAAATCCAATTTGTCAGCTTTCATTTTTTTTTAAAGCCGTATTTTATTTTTATTCAAATACCAGAAAACAATGCCTCATCAGACTGAGGACATAGCTTAATGTGGACAACTCTGATGCTGGATGGGAAACTAGAACCAAATTAAAATTGCAAATTTTCCCTTTTTCTCAAACCTTAATGTAATTTAAGACGAATGTGTATTTGTTTCATTTCTCACTTTTCATTGTTATGTTGCAGTCAACCAGTGGTATATGTTGAACACTTACTATGTGCAGAGCACGATTCTAAGTGCTTGGGAAGGTACAATGCAACAGAATTAGCAGACGTTCCCTGCCCATAATGAGTTTACAGTCTAGAAACTACTTGTAAAGATAAATATGAACCTATGTATTCTGTTTACATTTCCCAATACATTTCCATATTGAATTTTTTCCCCCTCCTTAAACATGCCTCTTATTTGACTGGTAACATGACTCACAAGTTATTAAGAGCTTAATAGAATTCAAATTATCACATTCTCCCAAATTCCACACTTTTTGATTTTTCATAATTGTCATCTAAAACAGTTCTTTGTTGATAAACATGAGGTGGGGATTTACATAGGAGAGTGAACTGTAAATTGACTATCAACTATACTGTATGAAACTAGACGTACACATCTGTTCAGACACCATACATTTAGTACATGATGGTTGATTTCCTGGGACATATATCTTATCATGAAAACCATAATCCCTCTTTTCCATGTTCATGAAGATCAATGTCAGATGACTGAACGACTGATGTGTATTCTATAAAAGATACAGAGATGGATAAATGGATACCAGGTCTTCTTTATATATGGTGATTTTGAATTGCTCTATTTTCCATTATAATATCAGGTTGCAAAGCTACAGAAGTGTAGGTAACAATAGGGATAAGAGTCTTTAACAATATATTGGAACTTGTGGGTTCAGGATTTATGTTTGGAGTTATACATCATCCATCATTGTAAATTCTTAGATCAAGGGGCTGGCAGAGCAGACTAAGTGTTCTGCTGGTGCTCAATAAATGTTAAATATCAATAACTAATGGGCTACGTAACCTGACACTGGCTTCAGGCCAGCTCAGAGTAGGAGTGGCCAAAGGCTATTCTCCCCTAGCCATTCGGCTGACGGCTTTGCCGAAAGAATCGACAACTTCATCCTGGATTCTGGGATCCAAATGTCTTTGCTCTCAAAACCCTCAGCAGCATTAGTAGCCTCGGTGTTGTACCACTCGTTCATTCATTCGTTCAGTCAACCGTAGTTATTGAGCGCTTACTGCGTGCAGAGCACTGTACTAAGCGCTTGAAAGAGCACAATTTAATGATGAACAGGCACATTCCCTGTCCACAAGGAGGCTACAGTCTAGTGTTAGTAGTATTTATAGTAGTAGTAATAAAAATAATGATGGTATTTGTTAACCGCTTACTATGTGCCAAGCACTGTTTACTATGTGCCAAGCACTGTTCTAAGCACTGAGGTAGGTACAAGGTAATCAGGTTGTCCCATGTGGGGCTCATAGTCTTAATCCCCGTTTTACAGATGAGGTAACTGAGGCCCAGCGAAGTTAAGTGACTTGCCCAAAGTCACACCGCTGATAAGTGGCAGGGCCGGGATTAGAACCCAGGACCCCTGACTCCCAAGGCCCAGTTCTTTCCACTAAGCCAGGCTGCTTCTAATAGTAGTAGTGGTTGTGTGTAGTAATAACAGCATTTATTATAAAGCACTGTGTTAAATGCTAGCAAACAAATACACGGGTGAGCTATAGGCATGGTCTCTGACACCCAAGAGACACCCAGTCAAAAAATAAGGTGGGAGGGATTTGGTGACAGACCCATAAGGAAAGATGAATTAAAAAAAAATATAAGGATGATTCTAAAAGTTGAGAAGCCCTCATGCTATCGCTGTTTGACTCCTTCCAGAGCTGGAGCAGGGGCTGATAGGAATCCCTTGGGCATGGGGATGGAGTAGCCTCCCTCCCTGGTGTTGGGTTCTAGAGGTCCAGAGTAAGAGGACTGGTGATGGGCTCACCTTACTGCCGTTGACTGAGTCCTTCTTAACCTGGAGCTGGAACCAGAAAGTTGGAGAACAAATACCATGGCTTGGAAGATGCCTGTGGGGCTCTGCTAACTTCGAAGAAGTGCAACACAAAGACAATTCTGTTAGGGAAATTCATTCAATCGTACTTATTGAGGGATGGTGAGGACTCACCCTAAATTTATTCAATGGTCTGAGCATTTCACAATTTCCATCGTCACAAAAGATTTCTTCGCTGGGTCTTTGTGACAGAAATGATATGGTAATAGGCTCTTGAGATATGAATGAATGAAATGAATCCATTACTATCTGAGAAGCAGCATGAACTAGTGGAAAGAGCACAGGTCTGAATATCCGAAGACCTGGGTTCTAATCCTGGCTCCGCCACTTGCCTGCCATGTGGCCTTGGACAAGTCATTTAACTTCTCTGTGCCTCAGTTTCCTCATCTGCAAAATGGGAATTCACTACCTATTCTCAGAGAAGCAGCGTGGCTCAGTGGAAAAAGCCCGGGCTTGGGTGTCAGAGGTCATGAGTTCAAATCCCGCCTCTGCCACTTGTCAGCTGTGTGACTGTGGGCAAGTCACTTCACTTCTCTGTGCCTCAGTTCCCTCATCTGTAAAATGGGGATTAAGACTGTGAGCCTCATGTGGGACAACTGGATTACCCTGTATCTACCCCAGCGCTTAGAACAGTGCTCTGCACATAGTTAGCGCTTAACAAATACCAACATTATTATTATTATTATTATTATTAGACTGTGGGCCCCACTTGGGACTTGATTATCTTGTATTGCCTAGTGCTTGGCACATAGTGAGGGCTTGACAGATACCAAAAAATACCCTCATCGTTACTATTCAAACCAAATCAGCCTGATTGCAGGCCTCTCCATATTTTTCCCTATTGGCAAAGTTCAGATATGGAGGGGGTGGGGGAGTGTTTTTTAAGGGGTGGAGTTCAGCAGGTCTGTCACATTACCTAAGCCAAGCATAAAAGGTTGAAAAGTATTCACTCCAGGCCATTATGGCTGCTGTAACAGTCGCTATGGTGGGGTTGTGCCTGTTGGACTCTACGGCACTAGGAGACTGAAACTCTGCTCCTCTATCCACAGGATCATATTGGTTTTGGTGTTTATTTTGTGTATTTGTCCGTGTATTCTAAATTGCTTTAGTGCTTAATTATTTCATCTTTCCTTGTGTGTCTGTCACCAGTCTCCTTTCCCCCAGTTATGTTCTTGGATTGTGAGCCTTTTGAGGGAGAGCAACCATGTCTAATTCTTACCTGTGTATTCTTTCTTAGTAGAGTGCCCTGCACACAGTAAGCGCTCAATAAATGTGACTGAATGAATGATTATTCATTAATGCTTGGAAGAGTACAATAGAACAATAAACAGACACATTCCCTGCCCACAACGAGCTTATAATCTAGAAGAATACTAATGCCACTTCTAAAGACTTAACCAGGCATCCATGATGGCTGGGAAAAAAACAGGTTGTATCTGATTTTTAATGGCCACAAGTTTAACAAAAGGATCCTTAGTAACTGGTATAATTATACTAATAGCTCCAAAAAATATTGGATTGGGCGGGAACAGGCAAGGCAGGATAACTGAGCAACCGCTTCTTGGTACCAGTTAAGTTTATTTAAAACTGCTTGCCAAATGCTAAAATGCTGATGGCCATCCAGGCTGACATGGGTTCTTGGGACAGTCTCAAAGGTGGAACTAGTGGATTTTGTCTGCATGGCCTAAGCACAATGAACATTAAGCTGGTGTTTGGCAGAAACTTGGCTCCATTCATATTTAGGGCAAAATCTCCTCACTGAAGAATGCTCTCCAAAATGCATATGCACTGACACACTTGGATGCACAGAAACTATACCAACACAATAACACACACATCACATATGCTAAAAGGCAGAAAAATAGACAGACAAGAGGTACAAAAAAATATAGATATGGACCCGAGGAGTCAGCATGGTGCAGTGGATAACGTACGGGAGTCAGAAGGTCATGAGTTCTAATCCTATGTCACTTGTCTGCTATATGATGTTGGGCAAGTCGCTTCACTTTTCTGTGTCTCAGTTACCTCCTCTGTAAAATGGGGATTAAGACTGTGAGCCCCAGGTGGAACAGGGACCACGTCCAATCTTTTTACCATGCATATAACCCAGCACTTAGAACAGTGCTTGGCATATAGTAAGTGCTGAACAAATGCCATTATTATCATCCATCCCTACAAATTAGGGTGGGTGTCAAGGAGGTCAACACTGTCCCTCCAAAGGCCTTTTGTTGCCATTCTCAACGTCAGAATATTGGGTTGGACTGGCCTCTAACCTTACCAAATACAGCATTTCTTATTATCTTACAATGCAGACATAAGAGAAACAAAGAAATAACAGTAAGCAGTTCTGGATTGAGGTGGAATGTCAGCAGTGTAATAACATGGGGCCCTCCAAATTTCTCTCCCATTTTATAATTTGTCATAATGAATTCAACTTTTAACATGATACATTTCTTTTGAAATATATATTAATCACAATCCCAATTTTTAGACTTACGCTAAATAGATTTTAAGTAAACGAGGGACATTCTTCAATTCAAAGCATCGGTGACAGGGAAATTCTGCACTAATATGGACTATAGCTTGGTAATATAAATATGCACATATGAAAGAACAAGGGGAAAAATACGCACTTTTCCCATTGTTCTTTTGCTAAAACCAAGTTTGAAGATAAATCACAGGATGCCTAAAGAGTACTACCTGTTATTAACGAAATAAAAAATAAATCATCAGTCTAACTCTGCTTTTCTAATTTCTGTAGCGGTTATTCATCACAACTTATATGCCACGTACATAATGCTATTCTGTGATCAGATCATGTAGCTAAGGTGATGGAGGGTTTCTGCCTCTCACATTTATTAACACATTATTATATTATATTGACAAAGGATGATTCTGATGCCACTTTCCATTCTCAGTTCTTTATAATTTATAAACTTGGATTCAACTGATTTTCTCCCAGCAGGAGTACTTCTACTTCATACTGTTTTCAGAAAATATCTTGTTGGCTTAAATTTCTCCTTGATGACTGAAAAACAAGATAGTCTTCTGCCTTCAAAATAATAATAACAATGGTACTATTTGTGAAGCACTTATTATGTAGCAGGTGCTATACTAAGCACTAAAATAGAGACAAGATAATTGGGTTGGACACAGACCCTGACCCACATTTGGCTCACAGTCTTAATCCCCATTTTACAGATGAGATAACTGAGGCACAGAGAAGATAAGTGAATTGTCCAAGGTCACACAGCAAACGAGTGTGTGCGTCTTATGCTGTCCTTTGCGACCCATAGCGACACCACGGACACGTGTCCCAGAACGCCCCGCTCTCCATCTACAATCGTTCCGGTAGTGTAACCACAGAGTCTTCTTGGTAAAAATATGGAAGTGGTTTACCACTGCTGCCTTCCACACAGTAAACCTGAGTCTCCTACCTCGACTCTCTCCCCTGCTGCTGCTGCCCGGCATGGGTTAGTTTTGACTTGTAGCAGATTGCCTTCCACTTACTAGCCACTGGCCAAGCTACGAACAGAATGGTTAGGCCTCTACTCGAATCTCTCCCCTAGCCGACACTGGAAACTCTGGAAGTGCTGGAAACTCTCCAGATGGCGACTCTGAGAGGGGGCAGACAAGTGACAGAGGCAGAATTAGAACACAAGTCCTTCTGAATCCCAGGACCCTTCTCTTTCCCCTAGGTCACACTGCTTCTCTGTGCTTCAAATGTAGCCCTGCTCCTGTCTGACTCCTTTCTCGGAAAAAAATCTGCAGTCCAGGTAGCTAGAGGAGATAGAGAAGAAAAGGGAGGACACAGAGAAACTCACTTCTATTGCCTCCCCTTTAACCAACATGCAAATCAGGTTTAATACACAAATGATTAAGTCAAAGCACCCGTGTTTCCCTAAGGTAAATCAGTTCATTTGCTAGTGCTGAGTTTGCAGCTAAGTATGACCCACGGAATGTTGAATTGACTATTCTCGGCCATATCGATGGCCACCATATACCTGTAGGCAACTTACTGGACCAGCTTTTTATGACTCCAGACATCATCTGCTACAGGGAAGGAGAGCAGCCTAGAGGATAGAGTATGGGCTTGGGGGTCAGAAGAACCTGGGTTCTAATCCCTCCTCTGCTATTTGTCTGCTATGCAACCTTGGGCAAGTCACTTCACTTCTCTGGGCCTCAGTGACCTCATCTGTAAAATGGGGATTAAGACTGTGAGCCCCATGTGGACAGGGACTGAGTCCGACCAGAATTAGCTTGTATCTATCCCTGCGCTTAGAAGAATGCTTGGTACATAGTAAGTGCTTAATAAATACCATCATTATTATTATTACAGCATATATCTCCAACTCATCCCTAAATCTAACCCGCACTTCACTGTAGTGGGCAGGGGGTTGGGGGTGAAACAGAGTAGAGGAGTGCCTTCACATAATGGGCTTCCATGGAGAAGTTTCTGACCAAAGAACCACCTGGGTCATCTCACTTCATGGACAGGGTCAACATGAATCCTGAAAACAGCTGACAACTACTAATAATAATTATGGTATCTGTTAAGCACTCACTATGTGCGAAGCACTGTTTTAAGCACTTGGGTAGGTACAAGGTACTCAGGTTGGACACAGTCCCTGTCCCACATGGGCTCACCATCTTAATACCCATTTTACAGATGAGGTCACTAAGGTCCAGAGAAGTTAAATGATTTGCCCAAGATCACACAGCAGACAAGTGGCGGAGCAGGGATTAGAACTCAGACCCTCTCCTAGGCACATACTCTTTCCCCTAGACAATACTGTTTCTCAGCCCCTGCCACCATCTCATCCCCTCTCATCTAATTAGTTTGAGTTTTATTAACTGAGTTAACTGAGACCCAGAGAAGTTAAGTGATTTGCCCAAGGTCCCAGAGCAGACATGTGGCATAGCGAGGATTAGAACCCAAGTCCTCTGGCTTCCCATTCCAGGCTCTTTCCCTAGACCACGCTACTAGGAGCCAAAGACCACAATGACTACCAAGGTGTTTAACCCTATTGATCTATGATGCTAGGACAGTATCAGCACCAAGCTGTGGTCACAATAGCCATAAATAGGCTTTGTATGTATAATTATTTTGTGTACTTCATAGTGTACTTCCTGTCTATTCCTTTGCTATACCCATTGATCCAGCAGAAACGTGGCTTGCAGTATGCAAGAGTGGAAATGGTGCCGCATAAAGCTTTTCCCCTGGACTGTAAGCTCCTTGTGGGCAGGGAACATTATATTCACTCTCCCAAGCACTAATTGGAGCACTCTACACACAGTAAGTGTTCAATTAATGTAATCAATTGATTGATCACACCAACCACAACTAGTACAATCAATCCATGTCAGGGGTTCTTGGTCCCAAAGACTTTTTGGCTGGTCTGAGGCTCATCTGTCATGTAGAACAGAAGACTCCATCATCATCCATCTACCAAGGATGCAAAACTTTAGTTGGCTTCTTTTGCTCATATTTCACCCAACCTCTGGACTCCTGTCTTCCTTCAGTTACTATACAATGCCTATTTTCATGGTCAGAAAGCAGATGAAGTATTTTCTTTCAAAATAAAGTTCTTCCTGCTAAGATCCACTCATAAGAATGGATGGGTCCACACTAAAGAGAGTGAAGCCATGTCTCTCTCCCCCATCTCCCTTCAGGGAGTCGCAAGTTCTTAGTACATAGTAAGTGCTCAATAAATACCACCAATCTATTCATTTTTAATGGTATTTGTTAAGTAGTTACTATTATCAAATCCATCAAAAAAGTCCCAACAACACAGCACAAGAAGTTTTTTACTACAATATTTAATACAGACCTACAGAGGTGATGGCAGATATAGAGAAGAAGATATAGATATATTGATATATAGATATATTGATATATAGATATATTGAGAAGCAGCGTGGCGCAGTGGAAAGAGCACGGGCTTTGGAGTCAGGGCTCATGAGTTCGAATCCCAGCTCTGCCACTTGTCAGCTGTGTGACTGTGGGCAAGTCACTTCACTTCTCTGTGCCTCAGTTCCCTCATCTGTAAAAATGGGGATTAAGACTGTGAGCCCCACGTGGGACAACCTGATTCCCCTGTGTTTACCCCAGCGCTTAGAACAGTGCTCTGCACATAGTAAGCACTTAACAAATACCAACATTATTATTGTTATTATATAGAGTGTTGCCCTAAAATGAAACTCAACCTCATCAATGAAAGGTTGGAGAGTTGCTAGTTATAGTGCTTAGTGGGAGGGGTGTTCCTTCACACCAACAACAGAATCCAATCAAGTGTGGAACCAGTTTTCTTAATTGTTGACAGGGTGCAGCTGAAATTGATGACAGGGGAAGGATGTGGCTGAAACATGATTTAGGAAAAACAAGGTAGACTATGGGCAAAATGGAGTCTGAAAACAAAACTGAGTAAGGCTGGTTTAAAGTTGGTTTCCACACTATGTTGTCATGGGGTACATACAAGGTAGTGAGGTTGATTACAGTCCGTGTCCCACAAAAGGCTCACATTTTAAGTGAAAGGGAGAACAGGTATTGAATCCCATTTTCCACATGATGAAATTGAGGCTTAGAGAAATTCAGTGATTTGCCCAATGCCACGCAGCAGGAAGATCGCAGAGCTGGAATTGGAACTCGGGTCCTCTAACTCCCAGGCCTGTGATCTTTTTACTAGTACACACTGCTTCCCAAAATCATCGTTATCATTATTATTATTATTATTTGCCTTGGCTAGGAAGACCAAGAGAAGTGGCTTCCTTTGGGATGGTATCAGCAAAGTTACCATGAAACATGCTGCACGAGACACATTTCCAACCTTCTTTCTCAAAGATGAAATGTGGGGAATACAGCAAAATAGAGGTCCTTCATTTCCAACTCTGTCCAACTCTCTCCTGTGTGTGGTTACCATATCATTACTATGTTGTTACTGTTGTATTGCTTCCTTCAGATAGACAATTACAGATGCAGTAGAAAACCTATCTTTAAAGCGGGGATTCTCTGTTATCTTGTTTATTTAGAGTGCGAGCCCCATGAGGGGCAGGGACTGTGTCCAATTTATATTAGTTTGTATCCACCCCAATGCTTGACACATGATTAGTAAGAGCATAACAAATATTATTAGCAGTAGCATAAGTGGTGATAGTTATAATTATGGTATTTGCTAAGCACTTACTGTGTTCCAGGTACTGTACTAAGCGTTGGGGTGAATTTAAACAAATTAGGATTGACACAGTCCCTGGCTCACATGGGACTCACAGTCTCAATCCCCATTCTACAGATGAGGGAACTGAGGCACAAAGAAGTGAAGTGTTTTGCCAAAGGTCACACAGCAAACAAGTGGCAAAGTCAGGATTAGAACCCATGACCTCCTGACTCCCAGACCCCTACTCTATCCACTTTGCCATGCTGCTTCTCACAAGAAGTAGTACTAGTGTTGTTGTTGTTGTCATTGTTATTGTTCTTGTTATAAGCACTAAAAGGAACAGGGAGTAGGTGGAAATCTCTCCTAACACTGAATCAGAAAGCTTCAAGATCAGCATCAATTTTGGGTTCCAAAAGAGCCAAATGCCTTCACGTCCACCTCTAAAGCCCAAACTCACAGACAGGTTAGCCACATTTTTCCTCTTCAGTTTGTGAAATCTTTGCCTACACATTCAGGGGATAAAATTGCTCTTCCCAAAAGTGGGAAAATCTGTGAGCATTCATTCATTCAATCGTATTTATTGAGCACTTACTGTGTGCAAAGCACTGTACTAATCTCTTGGGAAAGTACAATACAGCAAAAAGGAGAGGCAATCCCTGCCCACAATGAGCTCACAGTCGAGAGGAGGGGAGACAGACATCAAAACAAGTAAACAGACATCAATATAAATAAATAAATGACACATATATATATAAGTGGTGTGGGGCGGGGTGGGGGGAGAGAGCAAAGGGAGAGAATCAGGGCAATGCAGAAGGAATGGGAGAGGAGGAAAAGTGGGGCTTCATCTGGAAAGGCCCACTGTTCCCTGGTATGCACCCCAGAGGTATTGGTTGGACAAAACACCCACTGAAAGCCTTCAGATAGAAGATCTCAGTGGAAGTGGTATTTATCGTATTTTTTAAGTGCTTACTATGTGCCAAACACTGTATTAAGAGCTGGGGTAATATAAGATAATGAGGTCAGACACAGTCCCTGTCCCACAAGGGGCTCCCAAGAGGAGGGGAGCTTTATTCAGTCCCCACTTTACAGATGAAGAAACTGAAGCACAAAAAAGTGACTTGCTCAAGGTCACACAACAGGCAAGTGACAGCTGGGATAAAACTCAGGCCCTCTAACTCCTAGGCCCATACTCTTTCCTATTTTTTCATGAGGGAAAATAACTCAATTTGAACGTGAGACAAGAATAATAATAATAATAATAATGATGTTGGCATTTGTTAAGTGGTTACTATGTGCAGAGCACTGTTCTAAGCACTGGGGGACATACACGGTAAGCAGGTTGTCCCACGTGAGGCTCAAAGTCTTAATCCCCATTTTACAGATGAGGTAACTGAGGCACAGAGAAGTGAAGTGACTTGCCCACAGTCACACAGCTGACAAGTGGTGGAGCCAGAATTCAAACCCATGACCTATGACTCCCAAGCTCGGGGTCTTTCCACTGAGCCATGCTGCTTCTCTAAGAAGACAGAAGAGCAAAAATGAACCAGCTTCCTCTCATTTGAACTCCAACCATTGTGTTCAATATGTAGTTTAGAAGCCCTGGCTAATATGGTGGTTACTAATAAGGGCTCCATTACTGGTGGATTTTTACCAGAATAATATAAGAGTGGATCCTAAAGATTTTGATCCATTCTGTTCTGTTTACGTTCCATATCCAGAATTTGCTGGACGGACTATTTTAATTACAAATCCCTCATTCTTGTGAATAAATTAGAATAGATAGCCTGGGGCGGAAGGGCTTAGTACAATGTTTTATTACCAGCAGAATCTATAAGACCATTTGTGCATGAAATGCCAACGGAAATCATGCCATCCCAATTAATTACTTTTTAGGAAAGCATAAAAAATTGATTGTTGATGAATATGATTTCCTATCAGATTTTCATATTATAGCACAGGATACTTAAATGACACACACTGGGCTATAAAAGGAAGCTGTCAAAGGATTTGCTTTGTGAGATAAAAAATGAAAGGACTCCAGTCAAGTCTGATTTTTAAAATATCCCTATTGGAGATTGTAATAGGCTCAAGTGAAATGCCCTATTTGTCCTAATCCGGGCCAGATGGGGAGAAAACAAACAGGATGGTCTAATAAATGAATCCTAAACTAGCCCTCCTGAGGCCTGAGCTCTGATCTCAGCTCTTCTACCTACTCCCCACGTGACTTTGGGAGAGACATAGGAACGGCCTCGTAGAAAGTGCATGAGTCTTGGAATCAGAGGACCTGGATTTTAATCCTAGCTTCACCACTTGCTGGCTGGGTGACCCTAAGCAAGTCACTTCATTGCTCTGTGCCTCAGTTTCCTTATCTATAAATTATGGATTGAATACATTTTCTCCTACTTAGACCATGAGTCTCGCATGGAACGGAGAGTTTGTATGATCTGATTGTCTTGCATCATGTGCCTATTGAAGGCACATCTCTTCCGAGAGGCCTTCCCTGACTAAGCCCTCTTTTCCTTTCCTTCAACTCCCTCTGCATCACCCTGACTTGCTCCTCTTATTCATATTCCCTCCCAGGCTTTAGCACTTATGTACATACCTGTAATTTATTTATATTAATGTCTGTCTCCTCCTCTAGACTGTAAGCTGATTGTGGGCAGGGAATGTGTTTGTTATATTGTACTCTCCCAAGCACTTAGTACAGTGCTCTGCACATGGTAAGTGCTCAAAAATATGATTGACTGACTGACTTGTATCTACTCTTGTGTTTCATACAGTGTTGGGGATATAGTAAGTGCCAAATACCACCATTTATAATAATAATAATAATGGCATTTGTTAAGTGCTTACTGTGTGTCAGGCACTGCCCTAAGCACTAGGATGGATACAAGCAAATTGAGTTGGATACAGTCCTTTGTCCCGCATGGTGCTCACAATCTCAATCCTCATTTTACAGATGATGTAACTGAGGTGCAGAGAAGTGAAGTGACTTACCCAAGGTCACACAACAGACAAGTGGTGGAGTCAGGATTAGAACCCATGACCTTCTGACTCCCAGGCCCATGCTTTATCCACTATGCCATCCTGCTTCTCTATCATTATTACCTCTTGGTGTCTCCATCTCCCTCACCTGTAAAGCAAATCTCAAATATTCCTTTACACTGCATTAAAAATGCTGATGATAAATTGTGTAGAATTAAGAGCTGAAAGAAACTTGAGTTCCAGAGAGTGAGGCTAAATAACGCCACACTCAGTATATACCTAGTTCTGGTATAATATGTGCTTTCATTGCTTAATTTGGACATAACATGATGGTATAATTAAATGACATTGTCCCCACTACATGACTCTGTTCTGATATAGCACAGTCCACAAGTTGGCACAAAGTAGATTCGGTGTAGTATGACATGATTTGTCCCCATGCATTTGGCAGCAGTCAATATGAGTTGCTTCTATTGTTCTTGGACTCTCCCTCACCCTTGCTGTATCATATAGGACATGGTGTCCTTTGAATTTTTGCAGTTTTATGGTATTAAATGAAGTAAAATAGCTATGAGTGGCAAGGGTGGAAAGTATTCTGCTAGTATTGGGTAAAGCAAAATTAGAGAGATTTGTACCAAAAATGTCCACCATGGTGTGGCTTCTTCAAAGTATCCGCGTGGCCTAGTGAAAAGAGCTTGGGCCTGGGAGTGAGAAGATGTGGGTTCTAATGCCAGCTCTGCCTCATATCTACTGTACGACCTTGGACAAGTTACTTTGCTTCTCTGGGCCTCAGTTCCCTCATCTGTAAAATAGGGGATTAATAATAATGATAATAATGGCATTTGTTAAGCACTTACTACTTGCCAAGCACTGTTCTAAGCACTGGGGGGGATATAAGGTAATCGGGTTGTCCCACATGGGGCTCACAGTCTTAATCCCCATTTTCCAGATGAGGTAACTGAGGCACAGAGAAGTGAAATGACTTGCCCAAAGTCACACAGCTGACAAGTGGTGGAGCCAGGGTTAAAAGCCATGACCTCTGATTCCCAAGCCCATGCTCTTTCCACTGAGCCCCGCTAAGATTGTAAGCCCCATGTGGGACAGATACTGTATCCAACCCAATTATCTTATATCTCCCCAGCTCTTAGTAAGTAAACATTTAATGAATATCATAATTATTATCCACCTTCCAATCTATTAATTCCCATAGAAGCAATGGTTACTATAACATGATTGTCCCATAACTTGAGGTTCTTCAAGAACACAACCTCTCTGTAGAGGCTACAGAAGTCCCTATAGTATTAGCGATACAGCCAGGCAGATCTGGGGCAAAGAAAGAGGATTTTTAGGTATTCTACAAGGAACTGCTGTTGGCTCTGCCCTTAAAACCCAGTTTAATCTTTGCATTCTCCCTTGCTGACTACGTTACCTCAATAAGTCTGGTTAAACCTTAGCCAATCAGCTTTTGAAAACAGCACTATCTATCACTGTTGCAGAGCTCAAGGAGAGAAGAATCTGCTGGTTCAGCAATGAAAGATTAGTGGACCACAATCCCCTGTGACCATGGAGTGGAGGAAGAGCTCAATAGATACAATTGAATGAATGAATCAGAGCCTAACAGTGAGATACTGTTTCCTCTTCTAGACTGTGAGCCTGCTGTTGGGTAGGGATTGTCTCTGTTGCCAAATTGTACTTTCCAAGTGCTTAGTACAGTGCTCTGCACACAGTAAGCGCTCAATAAATATGATTGAATGAATGAATGAATGTGCTGCCCAGGAAGGAAAGCCCAGACCCTACAGTTCTGGACAGGAGGAAAGACACAGTGGTTCAGGGGACTGGTCAGGGATCCAGATCCAATGACTAATGTGGAGGTTGGCAGGGGTACCCTATAGGCTTGGGAGTTTCTAGACAGTAGGGTAAGTAGATCCGAGTCCGGCCCACCTGTAGTTTAGACTACAGGAAGAAACAAACATTAAAATAACTTAGAGTTGGGTATTTCTGGAAGACAAACATTAAAATAAATTAGAGTTGGGTATTTGTGGAGAGCCAACTTTTAATGGCTACAGATCCAAATGCATAGGTGACACCGAAGGGAGGGGTTAGAAAGTGAGGGCTTAGTCAAGGAAGATGTCTTCATGGAGATGTGATTTTAAGAGGGTGTTAAAGGTAGGGAGAGTGGTGGTCTGTCAGATAGGAAAAGGCAGAGAGTTCCAGGCAGAGAGAAGATGTGGGCAAAGGGTCGTGGGCGACCTTGAAATTGGCTCCAAGACTCTCCATTAATTCCCATTTTACAAATCAGCCCTCTTCACTCTCTACTCTCCTGCTAATCCCTTAATTCCTCCCAAACCAACTTCCTAGCTGTTCCTTGCTCTCAGTTTGCCCACCTTCATCGCCTCATTCATACCATTGCAACAGGCCAGAACTTTCTCCTATCTCTAATCCGACAGACCACAGCTCTCCCTTCCTCAATAGCCCACCCAAAATCCCACCTACTTCCATTGTTTTCCCTATTTATTCCCAAACCCAAGTCATATCAACCTATCAGCCACCTCTAGCACTTACATATGTATTTATTCCCTCCCCCAGCACTTGTGTATGGACAGATGATTGATTGTACAGTTAATTTATTCTGATTATCCCATTTGAAAATATGTTTCTGTCTGTCTTCCCCATGAGAGTGTAAGCTTCTCATGAGCAGGGAATGGGTCTCCTGCTTTTCTAGTACTTTTCCAAGCATTTAGTATATTGCATTGCACTAAATAGGTGCTCAATAAGTATCTTTGCTTCTTCTTCTACTACTACTGATAATAATAGTGTCCCTACTGATAATGTGCCAGGAACTGTACTAAGCGCTGGGGTCGATACAAGCAAATCGGGTCGGACCCAATCCCTGTCCCACGTGGGGCTCACAATCTCAATTCCCATTTTATAGATGAGGTAAAGGAAGCCCAGAGAAGTCAAGTGAGTTCCCCAAGGTCACTCGGCAGACAAGTGGCAGAGCCGGGATTAGAACCCACGTCCTTCTGACTCCCAGGTCTATGGTCTATACACCAGGCCAAGCTGCTTCGTGACTACCACCACCACCAATTAGGAATTTAAACAAGACTTCCTCTAACTAGATGCAGCATGAAGGGAAATCAATCAGGCAGTACAATGCTTAATACACCATTTTATGTTCTGTTTGTCAGCAGAACTGGTGGTAGGTTTGGTTCCTCATCAACTATAGGATTGGATACTATTTTGGGTCAACTCTAAAGACATGGTAGCAATAGTGCCTGCACTTTGTCTTTCTCTGGTCAGGAAAATGACACATCACTCCTTGTCTCTTCCATCCACCCGTGCCAAACTTGCCCCCCGCCCCCCCAAACTGAAAGCATGGCAGGGGTTGGTAACTGGATTCTCCCATCAAAGTCCAGACAAGTCCTGCCATCAAAGCCCCACACGATGCTTTGAAAATGCATCCCTCCTACTCCATTGTTTTCCCGTTTCATGCAGGAAGAATTTAAAATCTCATCAAAAGCAACAGCCTCTCTCAGCAAGCCACACATCCCCAAAGCCAGGTTCAATCGCACCTCTCAACCAAGGGAGCCCACGCTATGGGAAGAACGGGATGGAGGTCTTTTCAGCATAGCATAAATTAATATCCCAGCTGCCACTTCTGTAAGGAAATCAAAACCAGCTTTTTTGTTTTCAAATGTAAACTTCACCAAGCCACTGTAGGATATTTTGTTCCTATTCCGAATTTGTGACATAAAGAAAAATCTCCCTGGTGTTGTTTACATTATTTGTTTCATAGGGAGGGGAATTAATGTTTCGGAGGGTTAGAAAACACAGAGCAAGCGAGCAAATTATTTAACGATTACTTTTTTAAAATATGTCATCCTGCAGAAAAGTGTTTAGAGATACACTCAAGGCCTATGTCAACATATGACATTTCTTCATTATCACTTCAATAGCAGTAAATCCAGGGGGTTGGGAGCTCAAACTCTTAGTATTTGTGTCTTCCTTGTAACACTTTGTGCAAAAATAATGACTTTGGTCCTTGGGGCCCCACCCCAATATTTTAGAAAATTTTATATCCATGCCTTAAGGCAAAGCACATTCTGAATCTCAAACAGTGGACTCACTTTTCAGCAGTGTGGTTTTGGAGTATATGTAATAACAATCAATTCCTGATGACATATCAATAGACCGGTCTTCCCCGACCAACTTTCTAACATTTACAATGGGATAGAATAAAAACGCATCATTGGAAAAATTGTCTTCTCTTGGCAATGCCATGTGAATTTTAAATTTCCCATTTCACAATGCAGTCATTGCTATAAAACTCTGAGGACGGATTAATGCTCTTCTGGTACTTCAGTGAATCAGAACATGGATTTGCAGACAACAGCTGCAGCAAATTCCCCTGACTGAGAAGAATTACAAGTATTATCACCTAGATCATTAAACTGGGTTCATAGATTGCAGAATGTCTTCAATCAATTCATCTAAGATAACTTGAAGCCAGCTGGACCCCCTCAGTGAGAACTTGACTTAATTGGCCAATAAGTGGCAGGAAAAGGTCTATGCTATTTGATAAAAATTATAGAGAGAGCAAGTGATTAGAGTTTGGAGAAGCACTGAGGGTAGTCTGAGGGTCAGTCCTTTTGGGGAGGGCTAAGTTAATGTCCACTATTAAGTGCTGCTGTGAAAAATGGTGGTTCTCTTGGAGCTCAGATGGAAAGTGTATCCAGGTCATTCTTCAGCGGGTGGAGTGGGGAGAGACGTACACATTCATCATCCCATTGGCCTCATTTCGGCCCCTGGAGTGGTCCTGTGCTAACAATTCCTCTAGTTTCCGTTTCCCTCCTTTATTTTATTGGCATGACTCAAATATTATCCAAGCAAAGCTATCCATCGGGGAAAGAAAAAACACTTTTCCTCAATAATGTCCCATGAGTCTCTTCTCAAGAAAGGTTAAAGCATCAAGAAGTTGAAAAATATATGTTATTTTTTTTTTATTCTCTGCCCCCATTAGGATACACTAGGTGTGATTTTGTATGTGTGGTGAATCGGTTTTATCACTGTAAAACAGCCCAGTTTTAAAGGAGGGAAAAGTAACAAAATCTGAATATTTTACCGGCATGTTAGCAGGAATCATTATATAAAAACAAATATCTTTCTTCATGTTTAAACAAAGGCTTCCTAACATATTCCTCCTATGGTGTTTTTTTCTCCACTCTTAAGTGTTTTCAATCAGTTTGCAACAAAGAAAACTTTTGACAGATTTAGTTCAAGATTTCAGGTTAACCGACCTATAACAACACATTGTCACTTGAATTATTGGTGTGAGACAATAATGCAGCATTAGTCACGGATGGTCCCAAGATGAGGTTTCCACTAATGGATGCACCCAACATCTGTCTAAGAAGATGCATATTTTTCATGGAATCAGGAGTTTTTCATTTAATATAAAATTCATATGTGAAGGTTCTGCCAGAAAGCAAGAGGACCGAACAATTAAATGGATAAATAAAGCTGATTAAGGATGCCGAGTGGATATATACGTAGAGTCGTCCTCTGTATTAGAAAACACCACTGATGGAGAGACTCACCTGTGAGTCTGTAGGTGACTGAAAAGGTCAGAGTGGGACCCACAGCCCTGGCCACTGTGTGTGCACAAAAAGACTGACCCTTCTCATGTCATCGTATTTGACGCTTCCAGCGCCTGGCACTATTTTCGCTCTTGCCGCTTGTCTTGTGAAGCTTTTGCTCAAAAAGAGCTGCTCCTTTCCTGACTGCACCACACCTCAACAATTTCCCTCCAGGTTCTAGCTGCATCGGACAGGGCACCTTAAACTTTGACCTAACAATAATAATAATAATTATGGTACTTGTTAAGCATTTACTATTTGCCAAACACTGTTCTAAGCACTGGGGTTGGTACATCTTAGGTTGGACACAGTCCCTGTCGCACATTGGGCTCGCACTCTTAATCCCCATTTTTTTTACAGATGAGGTAACTGAGACACAGAGAAGGGAAGCGACTTGCCCAAGGTCACACCGCAGGCATGTGGAAGAGTCAGGATTAGAACCCAGGTTCTTCTGCCTCCCGGACCCATGTTCTATCCACTAAGCCACGCTATTTCTCTGGCCTGGATTGTCATGAGCTGAGCTGAAGAACCAGTTAAAACAATCCAAGCCATTGCAATCAATAAGGAGAAGCCCCATCCTGGTCCCTGCCCATAGGATGAGTTAGTTAAACTAATTTGTAAATGTTCATGGCATCTCTTTTAATCCCCTTTAGATCTGTTTGTTAACTCACTTTTGGCAGTACGAGAGTGAGGAGCAACATGGTCTTGAGGAGTAGCGTAGCCTAGTGGAAAGAACGGAGGTCTGGTTGGCTTGGGAGTCAGAAGACCTGGGTTCTAATCCTGCCTATGCCACCTATCTGCTGTGCGACCTAGGGCAAGTCACTTCACTGGGCCTCAGTTTCCTCATCTGTAAAATGGGGATTCAATGCCTCTTCTCCCTTCTATTCAGACTGTGAGCCCCTTGTGGGACAGGGACTGGGTTGGACCTGATTAACTTATATCTTCCCCAGCACTTAGAATAGTGCTTGATACATAGTAAGTGCTTAACAAATACGATAATTATAAAAAGTACAATCAGTGATTCAGAACCATACCTTGCTCATTAGCATGCCATTTGGGCAGCTTCCATTAGTTGGATGGAATTAATTGAATTGCTCACTTTCGAGGCTTAAATCAGGCAAGATCTCACTGACTCGGAGGCTCGGCACCTCTTCTCTGACATACATATGTTTTAAAAAAACAAAAACCGTGGGCAGCTAGTGGAAAGCACAGAAGATGATGAGGAGAGAAGGCCAGACTTAACTAGAGAGAGGGAAAGGAAGACAGAGGGGTCAGATTCATGTGGAGAAAATCCACAGTCACAGATGGCGTGTCATTGCCGTGCCAGGTGAGTTGCATGGCGTAGTTCAATTCTGGGTCCTGAAATGGTGAAATCCAGCAGGCCCTCCCTTCCTTGTTGTTTTCCCATAAAGATAGTTGCTTCTGCCCTGATTAATTTGGTCCAAATAGGACCCGTCTGATTTCGAAATTAATGCTTAGTGTCCCAATCTTTGTGAAGTTTCCATTTAAAAGAAGAAAAGGAAGACACGAGAAGCAGCATGACCTAGTTCTTTCCACTCCTTTCTTTCCACTCCCCTCTTTCCACTCCCGGGCCTTGGAGTCAGAGGACCTGGATAGTAATCTGGCCAACTGCTTGCTCTGGGAACTTGGGCAAGTCATTTAACTTCTCCACACCTCAGTTTCCTCTGTAAAATGGGGATTCAAAATCTTTTCTCCCTGCTACTTGGACTGTGAGTCCTTTATGAGACAGGGACTAACTCCAACCTGAGTAATCTCATCTACTTTAGTGCTTAGAACAGTAACTGACATATAATAAACGTTTAACAAATACCATAAAAAAGTGGCCTTCTCACTGTGCCATATTGTTGGTTTAGAAGCAGCATGGCCTAGTGGATAGAGCATGGGCCTGGAAGTCAGAAGGACATGGGTTCTAATCCCGGCTCTGCCACTTGTCTGCCGAGTGACCTTGGATAACTCACTTAACTTCTCTGGGCCTCAGTTACCTCATCTGTAAAATGGGGATTGAGATTGTGAGCCCCACGTGGGATAGAGACTATGTCCAACCCGATTTGCTTGTATCCATCCCAGCGCTTAGTACAGTGCCTGCCGCAAAGCAATCACTTAACAAATGCCACAATTATTGTTATTATTGTTGCTCACACCCTCCCTTCTGCCTGACACTCTCTCCACTTCACATCTGGCAGGCAACTGCTCTTCTCAACTTTAAGACCCTTTTGAAGTTACGTCTCTACCAGGAGGTCTTCCCTCCTCCTGCCATTTCAGCACTCATGCATCACATAAGTTAAGGAAAGTATCCAGAGTAACTGCCGCCTCTTCTCCCACTCCCGAGAACCTCTGCTCCCAACATGTTCCATGAATGTGAGCTGTTGCCGCGTGCTCTAGGTCCTCTCACCCCCAGAATTGACACAGCCAGTCCCACTGCTCCCAGGGCACCTGAAGGAAGTGCCATCCCTTCCTGCTTTACACCAACCCAGCAGGAAAGAGAAAATACCCACAGAATGAGGGCTCCAATAAAACTTTATGAAGACTGCAGTACGTTGGCTAGGTAGAAGTTGCTGAGGCTCTGGGTGTGCCTCTGACTCTAAGCCACGAGGATCCTCAAATTCTGCTCCCGTAGCCACGATATCCCACTGATTTGGTTTTTATTTGGGGTATTTGTCGGTGTTGTGTTTTGTTGTTTCATCATTCTCTGTGCGTCTGTCTCCAGTCACTTTTCCACTTTTCATTCGATAGTATTTATTGAGCGCTTACTATGTGCAGAGCACTGTACTAAGCGCTTGGAATGTACAAATCGGCAACAGATAGAGACAGTCCCTGCCCTTTGACGGGTTTACAGTCTAATCGGGGGAGAACAGTCTAATCGGGGGAGATTACTCTCTACTTCTACTACTTCTTCTACTCTTAGAGTGTGAGCCCTCTGAGGGACAGGGACAATGTCTAATTCCCATCTGGATGTTCTCATCCAGCACTTAGTATAGGGCTCTGCATACAGTCATTTCTTAAGCAGCATGGCGTAGTGGATATAGCAAGGGCCTGGGAGTTAGAAGGTCGTGGGTTCTAATTCTGGCTCCACCATTTGTCTGCCGAGTGACCTTGGGCAAGTCAACTTCAATTATCCGTGCCTCAGTCCAGTCATACAGTGGATTGGAGGGAGAGACAGAGAATGAAGGGTGTGCATGAGAGCTGCATACAGTTGGGGATGTAGTGGATAGAGCTCGGGCCTGGGCGTTAGAAAGTCATGGGTTCTAATCCCACTCCACCAGGATTAAATCTTGGGCAAATCATTTCACTTCTCTGTGCCTCAGTTACCTCATCTGTAAAATGGGGATTAAAACTGTGAGCCCCACCTGGGACAGGGACTGTGTCCAACCTGATTAGTTTGTATCCACTCCAGCCCTTAGTACAGTGCCTGGCCCAGGGTGAGCACTTAACAAATACCACAGTTATTATTATTATTTAATGCAATTTCTATAACTAAACATTTTGATTGTCCCCTTGAGCACTTTGATATTCTACCCTCCACCAGTACTTATCTGTTCTTGTCTGTCCGTCTCCCCCGATTAGACTGTAAGCCCGTCAAACGGCAGGGACTGTCTCTATCTGTCGCCGACTTGTTCATTCCAAGCGCTTTGTACAGCGCTCTGCACATAGGAAGCGCTCAATAAATACTATTGAATGAATGAATGAATATTTATGTAGATATCTAGCTGTAATTTTGTTGAATGCCTGCTCACCCTCTAATCTGTAAAGTCCTTATGGGCAGGAATGGTCTATTCCAACTCACTTTGTATTATACTCTCCCAATCTCTTAGGACGGTGCTCTACACTCGCTTAGTACTCAATTAATACCATCAATTAATTGATCAATTAAGCACTTGGATAGTCACACTCCCCCACTGTACTTCTGTACATAACTTTATACCCTCTTGTTTCCTCCAACCTACAATTTCTTTTGGTGTCTGTCTTCCCTGCTAATTGTAAGGTCCTCGAGGGCAGGGATCACGTCTACTAATTCTCCTGTACTTTACCAAGTGCTTAGTAGAGTGCTCTGCACAGAGTAAGTGCTCAATAAATACGACTACATGATTGACAAACCTGCTCCTGATTGCTGATCTCCAGAGGATCTACCTGCTTTAGTAATTTTTGTTTCTTGTTATGACTCTAAATAATTCACCTGCCTTCCCTAATTGTATATGTCCTCTTTTTAGTGCCACTTGGGTATCCTGCAACTATCCTTGGCAGCATGACATAGTAGAAGGAGCATGGGCTGGGGAGTCAGAGGCCCTGGATTCTAATCTCAACTCTGCCACTTACCTGTTGTGTGATCCTGAGGAACTTCTCTGTGCCTCAGTTCCCTCATCTGCAAAATGGGGATTGCATACCTGTTCCCCCTCCTACTTACTCCATGAGTCCCATGTGGCCCTTGATCCTTTAACTACTATAGTGCTCGGCATATAATAAGCACTTAACAAATACTACAATTATTTTCATTATTATTAATTATTATGCATTTTCTTCTCACATACTCTGCTTAATATGCTGCTGGGTGCACTGCTTCAGAGCTGGTGAGCTCATTGCATTCTTGAATCTTGTCGTTGGTAATCATGTCCTGCTGTTTGGTGTTGAATTTGGTTCCCAGGTAGTACTAATGAAACTAGGAACTTGATGTGTTTTCTCTAGTAATTGAAATGCATTGGCATGCAGCCATACAGAAGGTTGCACTCCACAACAGCTTTATACATCTTCGACTTGGTTTAAAAGGTCAGACTTCCTTGTCCAAAACCATTCACTGTTCTCTCAATTCATTTTCACTCTTGAGACTTTCATATAACAACTGGAAAACAGAAGCCAGCTAGGACTAAGTATGGACTTGAGACGCCTTTGCTTAGCTTTTTCCACAGCCCAAACCAAACATATTGTGATTTTGTGTCCAATCGCTCAATCAATTGTATTTATTGACTGCCGCAGTGAGCAGAGCACTGTACTAAATGCTTGGAAGAGCGCAATGCAACAGAGTTGGCAGACACAGTCCCTGACAACAATGAGTTTACAATCTAGAGGGGGAGACAGATATTTATATAAATAAGTAAATTATGGATATGTCCTTAAGTGCTGCGGGGCTGAAGGAGGGGTGAATAAAGGCTGGAAATCCAAGTGCAAGGGCAATGCAGAAGGGAGTGGGAGAAGAGAAAATGAAGTTTTCATGGGTTCCCTTTTTTCTCTTCTTCCCACCTCCTGTAGCCCCTGCTCCATGCTATCAAAGTGCATGGACTCAGGGCATGTCTTGAGCTTCCTGTGAAGGCAACAGAGAAGCCTGAAATGCAACCTGTCCCTTAAGCAGTTAGCTGGTGTTAGGATTCCTAAGAAAGACCAGCATTAGGTCGGTGCTTGTTGTTAGGTTTTCTCCCTGTAGATTTGGATGAAATGAGAAATTTCTACAGAAAATTTTCTTCAAAATGTACTGAGCAGACACAGCCAGCGGCAATGCCCGAAACAGAGAAATGTGGTATGTTATAAGCCATTGTGCCTTTTCTGATGTCTTTTCGGTCTTGGTCCTTGAGAAAAGGTGGGTAGGCTTTGTGGACTCCACTTTACCCCATTTAAAATTAAAACCGCCATCTAGGTAGGAAAACTATGCACAGGATATCATCATTTTCTTCTATCACTGGTTCCTAAAATACTCTAGGGAAGAGTTAAAACCCAGAAGGCTCTAGTCTAGCCTCTTTGGAGATACATGTGCATATTTTTCTCTCACCCGTGACCCCAGGTGAAAGAACACCCTCTTTAGTTGCACAGGATTAAGTATTTAGTGCATCCAAAATCCACGACCCCGGACCGGTGTCTGGAAGAATCATGGATAATAGAGCTGGAAGCACATTACACTTTCCAGGTACTTATCTCATCTTGCCTTGAACAATCTACTCTGTGAGCTATAATTATCTCACTAGATGAACGGCTCCATTGTCTGATTGTCCTTACTAACAGGAAGTTTTTCTCCTTTCTAAGCTTCAGCCCATTATTTCTTATTTAATTAGTACTGCTTGATGTAAATAGCTCTTTTCCTTCACTTATGTTGCTTCCATTTAAATAATTATTCAGTACAATGTTATCATCACCCCTTAGGCACTGGTTTATAGAAAGAGGGTGGCAAACCTCAAGCTTAAGTGCATCTTTCAAGCATTGCTACGGAGAAGCTCTTTTTACAAAAAAAAAAAAAAATGCTGGAGAACAGGCAAGGTCTTTATGCTGATGGGGCACTTTAAGCAACATGTAAAATGCAGCTCTCTCCATCAGGGCACAGTATACCAGAACTAAGTGTCTGGCCGTGTGTAGGAAACTACGAAATCAAATTATATTCAGGTACCTAGTTCTGCCATTTCTACTGTTCTAGGGTCTTACAAATGTTCTTAACCACATACCCTTGGGCAGGGCATTAAGGGGTACATGTTAAACTTTAAAAACATCCCCCTTTAAACTTCCGAGGAACTATGGACCCCACATACTATACAATCAGACCAAGCAAGGCACCTCATCTTGCTACTCTCCTACTACAACCGAGTTGACACACTTCACTCCTCTAACCACATCACTGTCCCCAGTCTCACCTATCTCGACTCCAAACTCTCTCCCACGTCCTTCCTCTGGACTGGAACACCCTCCTTCATCATATCTGACTAAGCCCTCCTTTCCTCTTCTCCCACTCCCTTCTGCATCACCCTGACTTTATTCATTCCCCTTCCAGTCCCACAGCACCTAGTACATATCCACAATTTGATTTATATTAATGGCTGTCTGCCCCTCTAGACTATAAGCTTGTTGTGGGCAGGGAATGTGTCTGTTATATTGTTATATATACTAGGTCCCAAGCATTTAGTACAGTGCTCTGAGCACAGTGATTGCTCAATAAATATGATTGACTGGTAAAAGTCCTAAGACACTTGGGTTTATGGTAAAAACTGTGTTAATTCAAACACAAAGTGATGGAGGAAAATGAGCTTTGAATTAACTTTTAAGATTATATACTATTTTTATTAAAGAACAGTAGGACATCTGTATTGAAGAAGAGCAGTTATTTCAAATTTGCATCATTTCAAATAAACCGAATGTACTCCCAGCTATGCCATTGATGAGTAATGTGGTCTTGGGCAAGTGGACTTCCCAGGAATCTCTGAGGACAAAATGCTTGCATGCATGTGAAGTGAACCATGATGAACATGGTTCAAATATAATAAATACATGATCATGAAAGAGTTACTAAGGACCATGGTCACACTGTCCAATCTGATTTGCTCTTAACCACCCTAGTCCTTAGTACAGTGCCTGACATATAGCAAGCGTTTAACATATCACAATTACTATTTTTACTACTCAGTATCAGGGCTTAGTCACTGGTACTAAGAGGCTCCCTGCTCCTGTCCTTTGGCAGTCTGTTTTGGCTCTCTCTGGGTTCAGACCTCTCTCTCTCTCCGTAAGCCTTTCCTTTAATTTTGAATGGGCTACTCTGAACTTGTGGAAAAAACAATGATTGATGTGCTAGAATTTCCTCCGGAAAGGACTTCGAGGAATTTCCCGTCAATGCAGTGATTTTCCCTGCACTGCGGGGTGAAGAATGCTTCCCACAATATCCTGCCCATTTAGGTAAGTACCGTTCCCGCCTCCCCTGGCTTAGTGGATAGAGCACGGACCTCGGAGTCAGAAGGACCTGGGTTCTAGTCCCAGCTCTGCCACATGTCTATTGTGTGACCTTGGTCAAGTCACTTCACTTCCTCTGTGCCTCAATTACCTCATCTGTAAATGGCAGGTAATCTGTCTGTTTATTGTTGTACTGTACTCTCCCAACCGTATAATACAGTGCTTTGCATAGAGTAAGGTCAGTAAATATGATTGAAAGAAAAAACGAAAGGGGATTAAGAATGTGAACCTCATGTGAGACAGGGACTGTGTCCAAGCTAATTAACTTGTATCTACCCCAGTGCTTAGAACAGTGTTTGGCCCATAGTAAACGCTTAACAAGTACCATAATAATTATGGTACTCCTCCTCCTTCCCTCTTTCTCTGTCTCCCAGGTTTCCCATACTTTCCCACCTCGCCATTGAGCCAATCAGCACCAGAAACTGACCTGTTTAACTTGAAAAAAAGTTTAATTTTTCAGTTAAATTGCCCCCATCGCCTACCCCCACTTTCCTCCTTCCCTGGCTTGCAGCCTCCCACTCTCCCCACCCAGGCAAAACTGGAGGGATGGGATGGGGTCAAGGCGGGATCGGGGAAAGGGTGGTGGCTGTCAGGGAGTGGCAGTGGCGGAAGAACTCTGGGAGGGAGTTGATGATGGATGATAAAATGATTTTCTTTGTTTCCCTCTTCTAAAGATTAAGAAAACTAATGATACTAAGGGAAAATTCAAATGTCTAAAATCTAATACTTAATTACACATAGCGTGGCTCAGTGGAAAAAGCACGGGCTTTGGAGTCAGAGGTCATGAGTTCGAATCCCTGCTCTGCCACTTGTCAGCTGTGTGACTGTGGGCAAGTCACTTAACTTCTCTGGGCCTCAGTTACCTCATCTGTAAAATGGGGATTAAGACTGTGAGCCCCACGTGGGACAACCTGATTCCCCTGTGTCTACCCCAGCGCTTAAAACAGTGCTCTGCACATAGTAAGCACTTAACAAATACTAACATTATTATTTTTATTATTATGGTTAAAAAGGTAGTACAATGCTTTTGTTACCTCCCCTGCATTTCTTCAGGCAAGAGGAGGCCTAAATATTTTTGGAAAGGGGAGAACTAGCAAGAGACAACATGACCTAGTGGAAAGAGCACGGGCCTGGGAATCAGAGGCCAGTGTTCTGATCCCGGTTCTGCCACTTGCTTGCTGTGTGACCTTGGGCAAGTCACTTAACAACTCTGTTCCTTAGTATCCTCATCTGCAAAATGAGGAGTCAATGCCTGTTCTCCCATCTACTTAGACTATGAGCCTCATGTAGGACAAGGTCTGTGATTGACCTAAGTAACTGCATATATTTAGAACAGTGCATGATAAGCACTTAACAAATACAATGATAATAGTAATAAGGAAGGGCACTCCATCCTGCCTAATTCCTTACCGTGGAATTCACAAAATGTGGAAACCTGAACAAAAATGACAACACAGGGGTCTACACTCTGTAGACGCTCAAGAAAATAAGATTCATTGATTGATTGATGGATGTTTTCAAATGCTTAGTATACTTACAGAGCACTCAGTAGATGTTCAATAAATCCTATTACTACTACTATGAGATAATTCCTGTCAGGCAACTACAGAGTAGATTAATGCACTGATTGACTGTTCAACCTTCTCGGATGCATAGTATAGTTACAGTGCACTCAGTATGTAATAGTAATAATAATAATAATGTTATTTGTCAACTATGTGCCAGGCACTGTACTAAGCTCTTGGGTGGATAAAATCAAATCGGGATGGACGCAGTCAATGTCCCACGTGGGGCTCACAGTCTCAATCCCATTTTACAGATGAGGTATTGAGGCCCAGAAAAGTAAAGTGACTTGCCCAAGGTCCTACAGCAGACGAGCAGCAGAGCCCAGATTAGAACGCATAACCTACCGATTCCCAGGCCCTTGCTCTATCCACTAGGCTATGCTGCTTCAGTAGGTGCTCAATAAATCCCATTACCACTATCACTTCAAGGTTATTCCCATCTGGTTAATGTGGAGTAGACACCCCTTGAAATAGATGACACTCCTGACACATAATGATAATAATAATAATGCCATTTGTTAATCACTTACTATGTGCCAAGTACCATTCTAAGCACTGGGATAGAGGAGGTTGGACCCAGTCCCTGTCCCACATGGGGCTCACAGTCTTAACCCCCATTTTACAGAAGAGGTAACCGAGGCACAGAGCAGTGAAGTGACTTGCCCAAAGTCACACAGCAGATAAGTGGCGGAGCCGGAATTAGACCCCATGCCCTCTGACTCCCAAGCCCGTGCTCTTGCCACTAAGCCCCGCTCCTTCTCAGGGCAGCTCCCCTCAGCAGAGCCACCAGAAGCCACCGGTACTTTGCCTCAAGCAAAGCCTCATATTGTCCCTTCCACACGAACAATGATATTCAAGAACTCTTTCTCACTGTCTACAAATCTCCCCACAAAGATTCCAAGGTCGGTAAGTCCTTGAAATATCTGCCGCCTCCCTAACGCTTGACAAATGGTTCCAGTGGGTTAGCGCGGGTCTCCTAATTCCCTCCGCCTCCGTGGCCTGTGAGGGCACACAGCTCAGGACACTCTCTCTGGCACCGGGGCCAAAGTGCAGGCAACGAGAAACGGATTTTCCCCCATCTCTCGTGGGAGAGCTGCATTCGGCCCTCTTGGCCACCTCTAATTGATGAGAGGGTGGAAGCGGTACCCGGATTCTTGCTGAGGTGGTGGAGCAGCTCAGAGCCACCACCAGTCACCCATCACCATGGCCACTGGGGCATTTCATCCACGTCCCTGGAATTTGCCTTTTCCTTTTTCAAAAATTTCAACTGGGGGCTGGAGGGGGGCGGAAGAAGAAGCTCGAAAATGGCATAAAAGCATATTACCAGTAAATTGTTTCCACTGTGTTTGCGACTGCTCTTAATGTTTTATGAATATGCTAAAAATTGGCTCGGGCATTTTTCCTTGGGCGCTCTAGTTAATTACTTATTCCAAGTGCTTCGCCTCCGTCCCTTGCAGAATGTGTTGTGCATTAATTCTGATTATGTACAAAAACCCACCTGCAAGGAAAAACTCTGAATCAGTAATGCTGATAAAATGAGCAGCTCTCTTGGGGCTTTCCTGAAAACAGGATACTGGACAGAATTAGAATCTTGTAGCTAAGGCTATTCATAATGTCATTAACATAAAGGCAATTAAATGAGTTTTTAACCTACAACCCTTTATTGTTATTAATGAACATTAGAAAAACACAGGAGATAAAATCGGTAATTATCTCTGCACCAAGCTATGCAATAATGTGTTTAAATATAAAAACAAAACAAATGATTATTGTTAGTATTTTCAGTAGCAGAAACCCCAAGGAGCAGCTCAGTCACATTTAATCACATGGTACCACACCAAGAGGGTTAATTAAAAGAGGGCTTTACCTTCAGCATGCCTGGTTATTCAGTTTAATATGGAATCAACAAACGTAAATGTAAATTTGCAAAATATTCCGAGCAGTTGTTTCTGCCTGAGGGTTAACCACCTTTACAAAAACACAGAATGATTCCATTCCCTTCAGGACAAGCAGTCACAGCCTTATAATCAAATTTTTCTTTTTTTAGTAGTGCACAGCGCTTTCAAAACCCATTCCAAGAACAACTGCGTGCATCCAGGCTCCTAGCCTAAGATGAGTGTTCTGTAAAAAGAATTTAGGCATTTGAAGAAGAGATGTATATTTTAAAAGAAATGATAAATGAGGTTTCAGCACTACACTGTAGTCAAAGAGCCTCCGGTTTTAGTTTTTTTTTCTTTATGCAAACGATGACACCCTATAAATAAGCAATTGTAAGTTGAATTTTTCTATAAAGGGGAAGCAATTAAAGTAGAGCGGATAGCCTACTTCTAGAACTAGATTTGAGCCTATTAATCTAATTAATATACTCGGTGATGTAAAACATTAATATGCTGCTCCTTCCATTTGTTCTAAACCAAATTCACTTTCAATAAACATCATAGGTTTAACTTGCTGTTTAACTTGCTGTGTCCCTTGAAAATATATCTTGAAATAGAGCACAGTGTGGCAGAGCTGGGGCTTTAATTCTTTCCTTTGATGCCTTTGATGTTTTTAATTGGCATAAAGTGAAATGGTTTTTGTCATGTAATACAAACTTTGAACAGCAACTACAAGGCATTTTTCTATACTTTAAAAGTTGAGATGAAGTAAAATCCAATTCACATTCAGGCACATCACAGCAACTAGCCATCTGCTCCCGGAGTCCCCCAATCAGTCAATCAATCAGTGGTATTTATTGAGCACTTACTGTACTAAGCACTTGGGGGGGAGTAATTCTCTTATTTTTATTTATATTAATGTCTGTCTCCCCCTCTAGACTACAAACTCACTGTGGGCAGGGAATGTGCCTGTTTATTGTGGTATTGTACTCTCCCAAGCGCTTAGTTCAGTGCTCTGCACACAATAAGCACAAAGATCCTGGGTGTCATTGTCTGAGGATCTGGGTGGTTCTTATCCCGGCTCTGCCACTTGTCTGTTATGTGGCCTTGGGCAAGTCACTTAACTTCTCTGTGCCTCAGCTCCCTCACCTGCAAAATGGGGGTTCAATACCTGGTTTTTCTCCTAATTATTCTGTGAATCCTCTGTGGGATCTGATGGCCTTGTAACTACTCCAGTGCTTAGTTCAGTGCTTCGCACATAGTAAGTGCTTAACAAATACCACAATTATAATTACTAATAAATACAATGAATGAATGAATGAATTGATTGAATGAGTACACTACATTGAATACTGCCCTCAGGGAGCTTAGAGTCTAGTCGGGAGACAGCCATTAAAATCCTTAAAGCACTCAATAAATACCAAAGGTTTATTGATGGATTGATTGATTCCTGAGCAAACCATTGCCAGAGAGCTTCCTCATCAAACTGCAGCTTCCTCTGTCATAACCAACAAGGGGCCACAGAGAAGAAATACATCTAGCCTTTACTTCCCACACAAAGGAGACAACCTCAATTTTTCAGGCCTCTTGGCGAGGCGGCTCATGGTAAACTGTTCCTCACAAAAAGTGAAAGAACAAGTGGCCCAGGAGGCATTGGACATAAGCAGAAATAGTATTGTCTAGAGTTCGGAGCTTTGGCAACCAGCAGAGGGGCCATCTTGGGTCGCTAGAGCAGAGTCTCCTCAGAACAGGAATCCTGTCAGACTCTGGATGAGTGGGTGGGTAAGGAAAAGAAAATAGATTTTCCTTTTTCCTACATGCTTTCAGATATCAGAGTGAAGATGGCAGTACTGGCTCAGCTATCTCTCAATAGCATACACTCCCCCGCCCTAACACAAACAGACACATATACACGTTTAATTGCATGTCCACTCCCCAGTGAGAGACCATCATGCCAGACATCCCATTTTGCGATTTGCCACCGGATCTCGTTCTGAACTGGGCATTCTCCAACAGTAGCCCTGCCTGCATTTCTATTTCTGTGTCCGCTAAGCTGTCCAAGAGCCAAAAGGCATCGTTCTGGCAAAGGTCTTTTACCCCAAAGTGATTATGGAAGTAGCAACCACAAAGAATAATCTGCATTCAGTCCAAGGAGGATGCTTGTTATTTTTCTTATGCATTTGTGAAATGTTCCTTCCTTCTAGCTGAACTCCGCAAAAGGAGGTTCATTAAAAGCATTTGCATTTCCAAGTCCATTATTCCTGACCATTCAGAACCTGCTGCCCGGCTGGTCCCTCTGCCATGTGGCAGACACAGGCTCAAGGTCAACCTCCGGCTGTTAGCCAAACAATTGGGAACAACCGCATACTAAACTCCCCCCCCGCCCTTGCTCACCATCTCTAGCTATTAACCACCCCGGGGCGCCCTCAGGGGCCGCAAATTTTCACATGGCACTTCCTGCGACTTGAGAAGGTTCTAGAGAACGGGGAGATGAATGGCGGACGCAGGCCCCTTTGATAAGCCGACATCAGACGGCGATTAGACAGTGGAGGGGAAGGGGCAGAGCGAGGCCTTTGTATTCCAGACCCCGGCTGCTCTGGCTCCTAGTGCCCCTGGTCCAGCACGTGATGAGGTCGTCCAATAGCTAAAAAATAACAAAGCCTTTGACAGTTGGGAAATTCTCTTCAGGAGGCCCCTCAGCCCCACAGCTGATGGCTGACTCTAAGAACGTGGGGCGGAGGATCCTCTCAGAGCCTTTTAGCAAGCGTGGACTTCTCGCCAGGGACCTCGCCTGACAGGATGATCCTTCACTCCCCACTTTACCTCCCCAGGAACAAGTCATCAGCAGGATGTCTTCAACTCCCCATTCATTTTGCACATCCCCCAGGTTTGGCAATGCACTTGAGCGGAATGTTATTTTCCAAACAGGCTCTTGCAGGCCAGGTGTGTATTCAGTTTCCACTCTGGAGTGTTATGGAAACTGGTCCCTTTTTGTAATTCACCATCTCTCTAAATTTGGGCATTTTTGAGGACTATTTAGCCGTGTCCAGAATTGACCGACATCACCTTGAGTAATTGGGCAGTTTCTTTGTCAATCCCCACCAAGTCATTTATCTAGAATTATGTTAGTGGCTTATGCAGCTCTGAGCTACAGTGTGGTTACTAGTATTTTTTATGGGCCACCTATTAACAGAGAAGATCTTTGGGGGGAGTTTCCAAGGCCAAGCCTTCCTGCGACCGGTGTTGTAAAACTGGTCACTATCCAGTCCTCACCTTCTCTGGAGAAAGTGTGACACATCCCAGCTCTGCCACTTGTCTGCTGTGTGACCTTGGGCAAGTCACTTGACTTCTCTGTGCCTCAGTTACCTCATCTGTAAAATGGAGATTAAGTCTGTGAGCCCCAGGTGGGACTTGGACTCTGTCCAAACTGATTTGCCTGTATTTATCACATTGCATAGTACAGTGCCAGGCACACAGTAAGCATTTAACAAATGCCACTGAATAAAAAAGTCCTGCATGTCCTAGGGACCGATGCCCAAATGTTTCACTTTTTTATGGTATTTGTTAAGCATTTTCTGTATGTCAGGTACTGTACCAAGCACTTTCTGTGTGTCAGGTACTGTACCAAGCACTGGGGTAGATAAAAGTTTATCAGGTTGGACACAGCCCTGTCCCACATGGGCCTCATAGTCTTTCCTATTTTACAGATGAGATAACTGAGGCACAGAGAAGTTAAATGATTTGCCCAAGGTCACACAGCGAATAAGAGGCTGGGCTGAAATTAAAACCCAGGTCCTTCTGACTCCCAGGCCTGTGCTCTCTCCACTAGGTCTTGCTGTTTCTCATTTGTTCTATGGAATTGGGCCATCCTGCCCGTCCACCAAATCATTCAACAGTTTTACAAATCTTGTCTTCATAACATCCTCACCCTACCTTTGAAAAGAAATCAATCAATGGTATTTGCTGAGCATTAACTGTGTACAGAGAGCACTGTACTAAGCACTTGGAAGAGTGCAATTCAACAGAGTCGGTAGATACATTTCCTGGCCACAATAAGCCGTCAGTCTAGAGATGAAGGCAGACACCAAAATAAATTAAAGATGGGTTAATCTATAAGTGCTGTGGGGATGGGGAAGAGGTGAATATTAACTGTTTAAAGGGTACAGATCTAAGTGTGTAGTCCAGAAAGAAGGGAGGAGTCAGGGAAGAGCCTCAACTGGGGAAAGCCCCTTGGAGGAGATGAGATTTTAATAAATCTTCGAAAGTGGGGAGAGTGGTGGTCTGTTGTATACGGATGAAGAGGGAATTTCAGGTCAGAGAGAGGACATGGAAAAGGGGTCGGTGGTGAAATAGATGAGATCAAGACTCAGTGACGAAACTGGCCCCGGAAGAGTGAAGTGAGTGAGCTGGGCTGCAGAAGGAAATCAGAAAGGTAAGATGGGTGTGGGAGAGCTGATTGAGTGCATTAAAGTTGATGATAAGGAGTTTTTGTTTGATGAGAAGGTTCTTGAGGAGAGGGGAGACATGGATTGCATTTTTTTTAGAAAAGTAATCCAGGCAGCAGAATGAAGTCTCGACTGTAATTAATTTATTTATATTAATGTCTGTCTCCCCCTCTACATTGTAAGCTCTATGTGGGCAGGGAATGTGTCTGTATACTGCTATAGTGTACTCTTCCAAGCACTTAGTACAGTCCTCTGCACACAGTAAGTGCTCAATAAATACAACTGGAGGTGGGAGAGACAGGAGGCAGGGAGATGAGCAAGGAGACAGATACAGTAATCAAAGCAGGATAGGATGAGTACTTGGATCTGCATTGTAGCAGTTTAGATGGTGAGGAAAGGGTGGATTTTAGCAATATTGTGAAGTTGGAATTGACAGGATTTGGTGACAGACTGACTATGTGGGTTGAATGAGAGAAATGAGTTGAGGCTAATGCCAAGGTTAAGCGAAGCACGTAGCTTACTCTAGGTGGTAGATGGAGAAACCAAAACTGAACAGAATGTAGCTTATCCTTTTTAAACCCCAAAGAATTACGAGGATGCTACCTACACCTGCATCTGATACCAATGGGTGTTGGTAGTTATAAAAAAAAAAATAGTGCAGGAGGTATTTTGTCCCAGGCCTAATTTCGTTTAGGCCTGGCGCAATTTCCTTCACACCCAAAGTGTAGGGGATCTAGACTCATTTGTACTGCTGGGTTAAGTGATTTGCCCAAGATCACAAAGTAAGCCAGGCACGGAGCCAGGATTGCTACACCATAAACCTCACCATCGGCCCTAACTTTCACCTTTTGGCTAATTGCAGCATGGATTCTGTGTGCCTCCCTCTACTTTGTTCCAGCCCCGGTATACCTAAAGTCCTATTTCTATCACTTTGTACTTTCTACCCTTCATTTCTCATAATATCAACAATAATAATAATAGTACTCATTAAGGGTTTACTATGAACTAAATGCTAGGATAGAGAAGAGTCAGATCAGTCACAGTCTCTGTCCTACAATCGACAGAGGGAGAAAGAGCAGGCATCTTATCCCCATTCTGCAGGTGAGGGAACTGAGGCTCAGAAATGTTAAGTGACTGCCTAAGGGCCCAGACAAAGCCAGTATTAGAACCTCAGTTTCCTGACTCTGAAGTTCAGGCTCTTTCCACCATTTTCCAAAGAAATTTATTATTTTTTATTTATTCTTCATTATTCCATGTGCCCCTTTTCCATTGGTAAATTGTATCCAGTATCAAAGGCTTCCTTTGGTATTAGAAGCTTTCCTATTTGCAGTTTTTGCTTTAATCTGTTTATCACTGGTTGTAGAAAAAAGCTGTATATTAATTGTTTAGTGCTTGCCTTGAGTGATATTTCTTTTTAATATCTTGGTATACTGCTCTAATTGGTCACAGCAAGAATGAATGTCTCAAGAAGACACAAAGATCTTTTACCAGGGGGTCAAGTGGAGTGATTTAGCCAAAACTTAGTGTGGCACTATACAGGCAAAATTGGCTGAAGGTGGAGATGAGTCTTTGAAGACAGAATGCAACCCATGGATAAGGGAATTTTGCTGAAAAACATATCAGTTTAATTCACATGACACAAAACCCACAAGCAAGACGCTGGGTCTTCAACTACCTCCGTTGGAAAATACAAATCGAATGCTCTCTTCCATCATTCTGCCATCCCAAGCCCTTCCTTTTCCTCAAATCTCCCTCTTCTCCATGAATGTTTTCCTTATGAACCACACCCAACTGCATTCATTCATTAATTCAATCATATTTATTGAGCACTTACTATGTGCAGAGCACTGTACTAAACTCTTGGGAAGTGGCTTGGGAGTCAGAGTTCATGGGTTCGAATCCCGGCTCTGCCACTTGGCAGCTATGTGACTGTGGGCAAGTCACTTAACTTCTCTGTGCCTCAGTTACCTCATCTGTAAAATGGGGATTAACTGTGAGCCTCACGTGGGACAACCTTATGACCCTGTACCTCCCCTAGCGCTTAGAACAGTGCTCTGCACATAGTAAGCGCTTAACAAATACCAACATTATTATTATTAACAGACACAATCTCTGCTCACAAAGGGCTCATAGTCTAGAAGGGGGGAGACATTCATTCATTCATTCAATAGTATTTATTGAGCGCTTACTATGTGCAGAGTATTGTACTAAGAGCTTGGAATGTACAGTTTGGCAACAGATAGAGACAATCCCCGCCCATTGATGGGCTTACAGTCTAATCGGGGGAGGACATCAAAACAATAAACAGGCATCAGTAGTATCATTATAAATAAATAGAATTATAGGTATATACACATTATTAATAAAAATAAATAGAATAAAAATTATAAATATGTACACATATACATAAGTGCTGTGGAACAGGAAGGGGGTAGAGCAAAGGGAGCGAGTCAGGGTCATGGGGAGGGGAGGGAGAGCAGAGGAAAAGGAGGGCTTCATCTAATAAGGCCTCCTGGAGGAGGTGAGCTTTCAGAAGGGCTTTGAAGCAGGGAGATGTGCTAGTCACACACATTAGCTGGGGGAACTGCAGTCACTTTGATCTCTCCAGCTACAGTTTAGGACTTAAGGATACTTCTAAAATGTGTCACACTTGTGTATATATACAGTTTGTTGTGGGCAGGGAACAGGGGCAGCCCTGGCCTCTCTCCTTCTCTGCAGTCTCATATTTCCTCTTGCTTTGAGGACATCTCTATTTGGATGTCCTGCTGACACCTCAAATTTTGCATGCCCAAAACAGAACTCTTCATCTTCCCACCTAAACGTTGCCTCCTAAAGACTTCCTCATCACTGTTGACAGTACCGTCATCCTCCCTATCTCACAAGCAGTCAACTTATTGAATGCCTACTGTTTCCAAAGCACTGTACTAAGCTCTTGGGAAAGCACAATACAAAAAGGTTGGTAGATGCAAAGTCTGCCCACAAGGAGCTTAAGGTCTCCAGTGGGAGACAGACATTAAAATAAATAACAGGTAGGGGAAATAGTAAAGTACAAGGATATTTACTTAAGTACTTGTGGGGCTGGGAAGAGTATCAAAGTACTTAAGGGGTACAGGCCAAGTGCATAGTTGACGTAGAGGGGTGGACAGAAAGGGAAAATAAGGATTTAGTCTGGAAAGCCTCTTGCCGGAGATGTGATTTTTAGGATGGTTTTAAAGGTGGGGAGAGTGGTGGACTGTCAGATATGAAAGGGGAGGGATGTGGGAAAGGGGTCAGTGGCAGGATAGACAAGATCGAGGTACAGAGAGTAGGTTGGCATGAGAGGAGTGTAAGTATGTGGGTTGAGTTGTAGAAGATCAGCAAAGTAAGATAGGAGGGAGAGAGATGTTTAAGGGCCTTAAAGCCAATGATAAGGAGTTTCTGTTTGCAGTGGAGGTAGACGGACAACCACTGAAGGGTTTTGAAGAGTAGGGAGATATGGACTGAATGTTTTTTTCTGAAACATAAACCAAGCAGCAGAGTCAAGTGTGGTCTGGTGAGGGAAGAGACAGGATGCTGGGAGGTCAGCGAAGAGCCTGATGCCAATTGCCAAGAGGTGGGAGCCGCATATGGCGACTGTGACAGAAATGTCACAGTGGGCATTTTGGGTGGGACAGAGAAACTGGGAAAACAAGGCCTTGGATATGGCAGCAGAGGTGGAGGTCAAGAAAGAACGGGAGTGTGAGGAGAGAAGGAGAAAGAGAGAGGTAGGAGAAAGACGAAGGGGGAAGAGAGGGAGAGGGAGTAAGAGAGAGTTGAGCAAAAAAGTGAGAGGGAGAGAGAGGTGGGAGAAAGAAAGGATGAGAGAGGGAGAAAGAGAAATGTGGGAGAAAGATGGAGAAAGAGAAAGGGGGATGGAGGAGAGGGTACAGTGCTCTGCACACAGTAAGCTCTCAATAAATACGACTGAATGAGTGAATGAATGAAATGATGAGTCCTTGGATCAGCACAGTAGCAGTGTAAATGGAAAGCCCTACCTTCCCTGACTAACCTTCAATCTTCCCACTCAATTCTCCCTCCCTTCTGCATCACTTATGTACTTGGGTCTGCATTCCCTCAGTATTTTGATACTCAACTCACCCAACCCCCACAGTGCTAAAGCATATGTCCTTATACTCTCCTACTTGTAATTTATTTCAATGTTTTTCTCCCCAACTCTTTTATAAGCTCCTTGAGAATTTAGCATGTCTACCGACTCTACTGCACTGTTCTCTCCCCAGTGCTTTGTACTGTGCTCTTCACACAGTTAGCACTCACTAAATACCATCGAGCGACTGATTATGTGGAGTTTCCTTCTTGTTCAAAGATAATGTTCATGGAGGTGGGTTCGGCTCGAAAAATTGATGCGTAACATTAAAATTCCTGGATAGTTTGCCCGTCTAGGAGCATTTCATTTACTAGTACCAGGATCTGGTGCTGTTTTCAATTTTGGTTGAGATAAACTGGCTGATGAGAAGCAAGCCTCCCAATTAATTTCAGTTCTGTGTTAAACTTTTCTGACTCTAATGCTCCAGCTAGCAGCATCTTGCCTGTTCTGCCTTTAGGGCACTGACTATTACCCTGATCCTGGAGTAGTCTCCTCTCAGATTCCTTTCCTGCCACTCTGTTCAGGACTTCCTCCATTATCTAGCACATATTCCCCTTGTTTTCCTGATGGTTCTGCAATAAAACCATGTTCCTAATGAATCAGTTCTTCTTTTAACCAGTTGCTGATGGAGAAGATGCCATTTTAATCATCACTGAGTCCTCACAACATATTTTCTTAGACTTAGGTCTTCTTCTCAGATAGGGATAGTGTAAACTGTTGTGCCAATGACCCGGGACCCTAGAGGATACCCTGAAAATTTTGTCAATAACCGACTATCTTTGCCATTATCTATATTTAACTGAGGCCATTTCCCAACCTGAATGTAGCATTTGAAACAGACTATGTTATGTTAAGGTATGAAACAGTCACGGCGATGACAGTAATCTTTTAAAAATATAATATCTAAGACACTTGGTATTATAATCCCAATTTTCTATCATTTAAGTCAGAGAGGGATTCCCCTTTGGGTAATAATGAAACCCAGGTAACTTTGAACATTTGAAATACATTCCTTCTAAGTAAGGGTGGAAGTTTCGATATTTAATCTTTGCTCTATAAACTTTGAAAACCTCATTCCCAAGTTGTGAACATACTTTTTGTAATACCCTTTCAAAGCAAAGGGAAACACATAGTTGCTAGGTAACTTAGTACCTTTGCAAAGCTTCAGATAAAATGTATTCCAATCAGATTTCCTAGAGCAGATGGGCAAAGTGAAGTGGAAAATAAATTCAAATGATGTGATGCTGGCTTTTCAAGCTGAATCTAAAATCTCCTAACAGATACCTCACAACAGATCCTTTTAACTGAGCTAGGTTTTGCTGTAGAGTGTCTATGTCTCGTTCACCCAATGTGATGTTATTTGAAACTCTGAGAGGCTAAATTATTTTAGAGCAATTAGGAAAGATTCCTGAGGAATGATTACTACCTAGAGAAGGAAGTGGCTTTGAACTCTGTTTTCAGCCTGTCAATCCTTGGAAAGGCCAATGGTTTTGACTGGTCTTTTTCTCTTTCCTTTCCCAAGACTGATTGTGAAATCAGATATAGGAACAGCTGAGTAACTGGGAAGAGAAAGAGCAAACCAGAATCCCCTGGTCTTACGTTGTACAGGCGAGAAGATTTTTGAAAGAGCTGAAATGGTGGATTAAGGACAGGATGAATATGCTGCAGTGCAAATGAGGACATCAGGTAGGATATGAGAAGCAACTACTCACAGAAGAGATGGAGTTGGAGTGAATATAAACAATCAGGCATCTGTCATTGTACATTTAGAATATGGCAGAGGAGATTGTGGAGGTTCATTCATTCATTCAAATTTACTTATTGTGCCTTTACTGTGTGCAAAGCACTGTACTAAGTGCTTGGGAGAGTATAACAATAAACAGGCATATTCCCTGCCCACAGCAAGCTTACAGTCTAGAGAGGGAAATGGACATTAATATAAATAAATGAATAAAGAAAGAAAGAACATAAATAAATAAATAAATAAATAAATAAATAAATAAATAAATAAATAAATAATAGATATTCACACAAGCACTGTCGGGGTGGGAAGAGGGGGATGAATAAAGGGTGGGAGTAGGAGAAGAGAAAAGGTAGTCTTGGTCAGGGAATGCCTGTTTATGTACTCTTCTTGGAAGAAATCTCACAGTGATCACTTCAGTGTCATTCTTCTGCACTCTCAAATGAATTGTAATTGAAGTAGCTAACTTGAAGTCAACTGCTAAGTACAGTGACCCAGCTAGTGTCTCAAAGACTTGGGGTCCCTGGCTGCTACATGTTCTGGGTGGCTTCTGGAGGCTTTCTTCAGGCTGCAGGCATCCTCCAGGGGATTGGCCCAAACTGAGCTGCTTCGCATTTCCATCTTGCAGAGAGGCGGGGGCAGAACAAGTGCACACTTGCTGATAGGCCTTAAGTAGCTGCAACTAGATATTTATCAGACAGTGACATTGCTCAGTTGTTCATATTACATGTTCATTTGCCTTATTGCCTCCCCCCTATGATTTCCTTTTTCCTCCTGTTGGGTGAGGAGGAAATAAAACATTCTTTCTGAAAGCAGCCATAACAGCATGCTCTGGGATAGGAAGAGAAGTACAGTCAGAAGGAGATTAAAGTCTCTGATACAGGCTTGTAGAGACAGGAGAACTCTGAGTGAGGAAGAAGAAAAGGGAGGGGATAGGTTATTGTAATTCAGTGAGTGTCATATGCCATACTTAGAAGCAGCATGGCTCAGTGGAAAGAGCACGGGCTTGGGAGTCAGAGGTCATGGGTTCAAATCCCGGCTCAGCCGCTTGTCAGCTGTGTGACTTTGGGCAAGTCACTTACCTTCTCTGTGTCTCAGTTCCCTCATCTGTAAAAATTAAATAAATAAATGTTGGTATTTGTTAAGCGCTTACTATGTGCAAAGCACTGTTCTAAGCGCTGGGGGATACAAGGTAATCAGGTTGTCCCACGTGGGGCTCACAGTTTTAATCCCCATTTTACAGATGAGGTAACTGAGGCACAGAGAAGTTAAGTGATTTGCCCAAAGTCACACAGCTGGCAATAAAATGGGGATGAAGACTGTGAGCCCCACGTGGGACAACTCATCACCTTGTATCCTCTCCAGCACTTAGAACAGTGCTTTGCACATAGTAAGCGCTTAACAAATGCCATCATTATTATACTTGGGAGAGTCAAGAGAAGTAAGAGATGTAGTCTCAAATGCCCTCTTACCTTCCTCTTCCCCTCCTTCCCTCCTTTCATTTTCTCTTTCTTTTTCCTGTTCCCCTTATTGCTAATCTTAATTTCCCATTTAATAGACCTTTTTAGGTTTTTGACCTGCAAAATTATGCCAAAAAGTGGGGCAATTATGTGAGTAGGGTATATGATATTCATTCATTCAACTGTATTTACTGAGCACTTATTGTGTGCAGAACACTGTACTAAGTGCTTGGAAAAGTACAATAAAACAATACAACAGACACATTCCTTGACCACAACAAGCTTACAGTCTAGAAGCGGGAAGACAGACGTCAATAAAAATAAATAAATTACAGACATGCACATAAGTGCTGTGGGGCTGGGAGGGGGGAAGAACAAAGGGAGCAAGTCAGAGGGACACAGAAGGGAGTGGGAGAAGAGGAAAGGAGGAGCTTAGTCTGCGGAGACATCTTGGAGATGTACCTTCAGTAAGGTTTTGAAGAGGGGGAGAGTAATTGTCTATCGGATTTGAAGAGGGAGGACATTCCAGGTCAGAAGCAGAAAGTGGGCGAGGGGTCGGCGGCAAGCTAGATGAGAAGGTTAGCATTAGAGGATACAAGAGTGTGGGCTGGGTTACAGAAAAAGCGAAGCAAGGTGAGGTAGGAGGGGGCAAGGTGTGGAGTACTTTTAAGTCAATAGAAAGAAGTTTTTGTTTGATATGGAGGTAGATAGGCAACCACTGGAGTTTTTTTTGAAGAGCTAGGTGACATGTCCTGAACTTTTTTTATAGAAAAATAATAATGTCATAATAATGTTGGTATTGGTTAAGCGCTTACTATGTGCAGAGCATTGTTCTATGCACTGGGGTAGATACAGGGTAATCAGGTTGTCCCACATGAGGCTCACAGTCTTAATCCCCATTTTACAGATGAGATAACTGAGACACAGAGAAGTTAAGTGACTTGCCCACAGTCACATAGCTGCCAAGTGGCAGAGCTGGGATTCGAACCCATGACCTCTGACTCCCAAGCCCGTGCTCTTTCCACTGAGCCACGCTGCTTCTCCAAAATGTTCTGATCAGCAGAGTGAAGTATATCCTGGAGTGGGGTGGGACAGGGAGCTGGGAGGTCAGCAAGGAGGCTGATGCAGTAATCCAGGTGGGTTAGAATGAGTGATTGTAGTAACATGGTGGCAGTTTAGATGGAGAGGGAAGGGTGGATTTTAGCAATTTTGTGAAAGGGAGCCCAACAGGATTTAGTGATGGATTGAATATGTGAGTTGAATGAGAGAGAGGAGTCAGAGATAATACCTAGGTTATGGGCTTGTGAGAAAGGAAGGATGGTGGTGCCATCTACAGTGATGGGAAATTCAGAGGGAGGACAAGGTTTGGGTGGAAAGATGAGTCGTTCTGTTCTGGACATGTTAAGTTTGACATGATGGGAGGACATCTAGGTAGAGACGTCTTGAAGGCAGGAGGAAATGTGAGATGGAGAGAGGGAGAGAGATCAGGGCTGGAGTTGTAGATTTGGGTATCATCTGCCTAGAGGTGGTAGTTGAAACCATGGAAGCTAATAAGTTATCCAAGGGAGTAGGTGTAGACGGAGAATGGAAGGGGACCCATAACTGTTGAGGGACCGCCAACAGCTAGAGGGTGGGAGGCAGAGGAGGAGCCCGCGAAGGAGACTGAGAATGAACAGCCAGAGAGATAAGAGGAGAACCAGGAGAGAGCAGAGTCAGTGAAGCCAAGTTTGGAGAACGATTCCGGGTGAAGGGAGTGGTCCACAGTGTCAAAGGCAGGTGAGAGGTTGGGGAGGATGAGGATGGAGTAGAGGCCATTGGGTTTGGCAAGAAGGAGATCATTGGTGACATTTGAGAGGGTGGTTTCTTTGGAGTGAAGGGGTCGGAAGCCAGATTGGAGGGAGTCAAGGAGAGAATTGGAGGAGAGGAATTTGAGATAGCGAGTGTAGACAACTTGCTCAAGGAGTTTGGAGAGGGGGATGGGACCACAACTGGAGAGAGCCATGGGATCAAGGGAAGATATTTTTAGGATAGGGGAGACACGGGCATGTTTGAAAGCAGTGGGGAAGAAGCCATTGGAGAGCAAACAGTTGAAGATAACTGTTAGGGATGGGGGAAAGTTTTGATAAGGTGCAAAAGAATGGGGTCGGATGTACAGGTGGAGGGGGTGGTTTTGAGAGGAGGCAGATCTCCTCTAGAGATACTGCTGGGAAGAATGGGAGAGTTGAAGGGGGGCTGGGAAGGGAAGAGACTGAGAAGGGGCAGGGGCGATTTTAGGGAGCTCACACCAAATGGTTTCAATTTTCTTAATAAAGTAGGTGGCCAGCTTATTGGGGAAAAGGAATGGAGGAGGCAGGCGGACAAGGGAGCCGAGGAGGGAGTTAAATGCCTGGAACAACTGGTGAGGGTGATGGGCATGGGTGTCAATAAGGGTGGAGAAATAGAGAAGCAGCATGGCTTAGTGGAAAGCGCACGGGCTTGGGAGTCAGAAGTCGTGAGTTCTAATCCCGGCTCTGCCATTTATCAGCTGTGTGAGTTTGGGCAAGTTATTTAACTTCTCTATGCCTCAGTTACCTCATCTGTAAAATGGGGATTATGACTGTGAGCCCCAGGAGGGACAGCCTGATTACCTTGTATCTTCCCCATATCTACCCCAGCGCTTAGAACAGTGCTTGGCACACAGTAAGCGCTTAACAAATCCCACTATTTTTATTATTATTATTTTGCCGGGAAGAGGAGAGGGCAGAGTTAAAGCATGCAAGGATAAACTTGAAGTAGACAAAGTCAGTCTCATATTTAGATTTCCACCCGCAGCATTCTGCGGCTTGAGAACAAGAGAGAAGGAGGTGGACTGTGCAGGTGATCAAGGGCCGTGGATTAGTGGTACTAGATCAACGAAGGGATGGGGAGTGAATGAGTTGAGTTCAGTAGACAGGGTGATGTTGAGGGCATCTATTTGGTCATCAAGAGAGAGTAGTTTGGGTACAAAGGCTAATTGGGCATGACGAGTTGAGAAAATTGGATGGGGTCAAAAGATTGGGGATCTCTGTGGGGGAATAGTACAGATTTACAGGGAGGAGGTGTGTGGGAAAGGAGGCAAGTGAGGAGGCTGTGGTCAGATAGAGGGATTTCAGAGTTGCTGAGGGTAGAGATTGTGCACTGGTTAGAAATCATGAGGCTGAGTGTGTATCCAAGTTGGTGAGTGGGAGAGGTGGGGTGGAGCAGGAGGTCAGCAGAGTTGAGGAGTGATAGAAGGAGGTCAGCAGCAACATCTGGGTGGATACTGCTGTGTGACCCGTTGTTGGGTAGGCATCTGATACCGAATTGCACTTTCCAAGCTCTTAGCACAGTGCTCTACACACAGTAAGTGCTCAATAAATGATTGAATGAATGAATGAATATGAAAGTCCCCAAGGATCAGTGCGGGCATGAAAAAGGAGAGAAGGAATGTGAGAAAGGGATAAAAATAGTTAAAGAAGTTGGAGGTGGGACCTGGGGTGGAGGATGGGGGGCGGTAGATGACAGTTACTAGAATCTGGAGTGGGTGGTAGAGGCGGATGATATGAGCTTCAAAGGAAGGGAAAGAAAGGGATGGGGGAGGTGGAATGGTCAGGAAGTGTCACTGGGGCATGAGAAGGAAGCCAATGTCTCCTCCTTTCCTAGTGAATCTGGGGGGAGTGGGAGAAGATGAGGCTCCCTCTGGAAAGAGCAGCAGGGGAGACCTTGTCATCTGGGGTTTCAGTGATGGCGAGGAAGAGGAGTGACTGAGACAGGAACAGGTCAAGGGTGAAAGGAAGCTTCTCCATGATGGAACGGGAGTTCCAAAAGCCACACTTGGCAGAAGCTGTGGAGGGGGGACGGTAGGGGGAGACAGTATGATGGGTGGGGAGAGTTTGGATGTGAGTGGGTTGACAGGGTTGGGCAAGGGAGAAAGGAAATGAGGGGTGGCACTGGGACAGGATGGCAGGAATGCGGTGGAGAGGACGGGTGAGGACAGCGTTAGGGGTGGGGAGGGGTTGGTGTGAGTGATTTGGTTGAATCAGTGAGAAGGTAAGAATCTGTTCATCATACCTTTAGGTAAAACCCTTTTTCCCCTCTCAGGGTCGCACCTGGAGAGTTTCCAGTACTCTACTGGTCTCGACTATGGGAAGGAGAGTCATGCAGAGGCCTACCCATCCATTCCTAGTCTGAGCAGTGGCTAGCGAGCGGAAGGCAATCTGCTACAAGTTAAAACTCACCTGTGCTGGGCAGCAGCGGCGTGGGAGAGAGTCGAGGGTGAAGATTCAAGTTGACTGCGCGGAAGAAGGCAATGGTAAACCATTTCCATATTTTTACTAAGAAAACTCTAAGGATACCCTACCAGAATGATTGCAGATGGAGAGTGGGGCGTTCTGGGAGACAAGTGTCCATGGCTTCACTATGGGTTGGAGATGACTCCACAGCATAAGACAAGATAAAAACCTGTTTTAACTAAAACCTTCTATGAGTCTGAGGTCCTCCCAGACCCATGCAATTCCAGTATTTCTCAGGAGGGTCATTTTGTAGTTAATAGTGCATACAGTGTCTATGAAGATGTGGTAAGGAAAATGAAGTGGGAAAGCAACTCAACTCAGCTCAGCTCAAGAAAAGCATGGCCTAGTGGATAGACCACACGTCTGAAAGTCAGAAGGACCTGAGTTCTAATCCCAGCTCCACCACTTGTCTTCTGTGTGACCTTGGGCAAATCACTTCATGTCCCTGGGCCTCAGTTCCCATATCTGTAAAATGGGGACTAAGACTGTGAGCCCCATGTAAGACAGAGACTGTATCCAACCTGAATAGCTTGTATCTACTCCAGCACTTTGTACGGTGCCTGACACACAGTAAGCACTTTACAAATACCAGAATTAGAACTAATTAATAATAATAATGATGGCATTTGTAAAGCGCTTAACTATGTGCAAAGCACTGCTCTAAGCGCTGGGGGGGGATACAAGGTCATCAGGTTGTCCCATGTGGGGCTCGTGGTTTTAATCCCCATTTTATAGATGAGGTAACTGGGGCACAGAAAAGTTAAGTGACTTGCCCAAAGCCACACAGCTGACAAGTGACGGAGCCAGGATGAGAACCCATGACCTCTGGCTCCCAAGCCCGGGCTCTTTCCACTGAGCCATGCTGCTTCTCTAATTACCATTACCAGGTTACCTACCATTAACTCAGGTGGGAAAACAAAAATTTATTGTGGAAAGTTGCCTGCAGCCAACAATCCTCTTCACAGGATAGGCAAGGGTCTTCTCTGACAGCTGTAGACCTTTCAACGTAAAAATATTCTTCCACTGACAAAGAGGCAGATTGAGTTTGCCTGCTCAATCCCAGCTATACACTGGGGTAATGAGAAAAGGCCCAGGCTATCCATATGTTCTATAGATTCAAAAAGGTTCTGAGTGTACTAACTGGTTGCTACTGCCGAGTTGCATAATGTGAGCCCATCATTGGGCAAGGATTGTCTCCATCTGTTGTCGAATTGTACATTCCAAGTGCTTAGTACAGTGCTCTGCACATAGTAAGTGCTCAATAAATACTATTGAATGAATGAATAATGTCAGCAGAACTCTTATCAATTCATTAATTATCTTTGCCCTAATAAATTTGGGGTTTTTTAAGTGGTATTTGTTAAGTGCATACTATGTGTCAAACATTGTTCTAAGCACTGGGGTATGTACAGATTAATTAGGTTGGATGCAAACCCTGTCTCACATGGGGCTCGCAGTCTAAGTAGGAGGGAGAACAAGGAGAACTGAGGCTCCGAAGGTTAAGTGACTTGCCCAAGGTCATATAGCAAGCAATTGGCAGAGCCAGGAGTAGGACCCAGGTTCTCTGACTTCCAGGCCTGTGCTCATTCCATGCATATTCTAGAAAAACTTTCTGCTTCTGGGGGGAGTTCTTCTAAGCCTTTTTTTTAATGGTATCTGTTAATAATAATAATAATATTGGTATTTGTTAAGCGCTTACTATGTGCAGAGCACTGTTCTAAGCGCTGGGGTAGATACAGGGTAATCAGCTTGTCCCACTTGAGGCTCCCAGTTAATCCCCATTTTACAGATGAGGGAACTGAGGCACAGAGAAGTGAAGTGACTTGCCCACAGTCACACAGCTGACAAGTGGCAGAGCCGGGATTCGAACCCTTGACCTCTGACTCCCAAGCCCGGGCTCTTTCCACTGAGCCAAGCGCTTGCTATGTGCCAGTAAGTTTGTTGTGGGGAGGGAATATGTCTGCTTATTGTTGTAGTGTACTCTACTAAGCCCCACACACAGTATCTGCTCAATAAATGTGATTGCTTGACTGCGAGCATGGTACTAAGCTCATCAAGTTGGACACAGTCCATGTCTCACATGGGGCTCACAGTCTTCATCCCTATTTTACAGAGGAGGTAACTGAGTCACAGAGAAATTAAGTGACTTGGCCAAGGTCACACAGCAGACAAGTGGTGGAGCCAGAATTAGAACCCAGGGCCTTCTGACTCCCAGGCCCGTGCTCTATCCACTGAGCCACGCCGCAAAAGACAATAATATGCTCCAGAGTACTTCATAGAGTTTGGAAATAATCTGAAAACCAAGTCTGAAGTAGAACTATTCAATAGTCTGATCTGATACCCCACTTTTGGAACAAAAGTCTGCATTTGGCACTGGGGAAAGCATCCTAGCAGATCTGACCTTGGGGCATAGATGAGGCAATGCTAAACATGGCTATTCTTCTGTTTGTCAACTATTTCTGCACCCAACTGCTTAGACATTTCAGTCACAATCATTATTTTAAACTTGTCGGGGACCATAGTGGTCTTTGCTTTATGATCCAGTGTTTGCCTTTTTCCATTAAAAGGGGCAGATACCTGAATCTTTGGTAGGTGGCAGCACAAAGATAATACTTAACCAAAACCATTTTCCTCCTTCCTTTGTCTGTAAAATTTGTGGAAATAAACCATCAACCGTCCATATTTAGGATCTCAGTGAAAAAAAAATGATATTCTCCATTCCTTCCAATTCTATCAGGATCCCAACTACTGATTTTTTAATAAACACATTCTTTTATTTATGCTACTGTTTTTATGAAACACGAAATTCCTACAGCTATAGAAACTGTCAGAACACAAACTGCTGATAAAAAAAATTGTAATGTATCTAAATCAGGGCCGGGAATAAGTCAAGTAAATTGATTAAGGCAAATAATCCCACGCGTTTATTAAGATTCCCTAAGTCAAAATGATCCCCTCCTTCTATAAATGTATTTGGTTCGGTAAAAGAAGAGCTTAGGGATGGGTGGATATTTCACTCTGATGACTTCTGTAGCAGCTATCCTGCTGTGTGATATTTTCTCAAAGCTTCAAAATGCCGTCTAGCTCCTTTTTTAATCATTATTGTGGTTACCATACGAGAAGAAAAGAAATAAACATGCGGTCTGCAGTGCCACAGAGTGCCACCCTCTGACCTCCCCACTTTCTCTTTTTTAATTCAGTCCGTCCTTAAGGCAGACGGTTACAGATCAATCTCTGATGATAGTCAATAAGGAAAAAGGCCGGGCGAGAAGCAAAGGAAAACCAGGAACAATGAACCCTTCCACCCAGATACGATTTGAGATGGCCTTTAGCAGTCTCCCTTTACAGCTACTACGGAATATTCCCCCATTCAGATATTCCATGATGAAACAGAGCCGGGATGGATGAAGTGCTGCTTCCGATTGGAGTATTGCCCAGCGTTCTCTGACAGACGTGAAATCCAGCGGGAGGTACAACTTTGCTCGGTAATGATGTGCGTAAGGGGAGCAGACACTAATTTGTCCAGCTTGTTAGAAGCAAGTTTTAATACATTTGTGCAACAATTTGGGCCCTCCCAGGAATATAATGAAGTGTGTGCAACTCAGATCTGCTTTCAGGACTCAGAAGCCGTTCCTCCTTTCTGTTCCTCCTCTCCACTTCAACCCTTTTGGCCACTCTCCGTGTGTGTGTGTGTGTGTTTGTGGCCTTTGGCCACCGGAGTTGGTATTTTCCATCCAAATGGCATTTCAATATTGCCCTCCTCCCAAGGGTCCAGCTTCTTTCCCGTATGGTGCAAATGACCAGCCGTTACATTTTCGGAAGCAGAATGACAACTCTGCCAGACTGCTGACTTCTTTGGCATGACGCCTTGTGACTCCACCGTTTGAAAAGACATGGTCTGAATATTGCCATGAATGAATTTTGCCCAGCACGCCCCAGAACATCCAGAACACTGCTTTCTGCCATTCGCTTTTTCTGCCATTCTCTCATCTTTACCTGTTTCTCCCTGGTGCCACAAAGCAGCATTTTATTCAGAGGCCACATGTGCATAGGTTAACCTAACAGCAGGTTGAAATCATTTTGCAGAATCTGAGTGGGTCTTAATGGCTCCAATTATATTATTAGCATTATTATTAGCACTATTATTATTACTATGTTACTAAGGCCCAGCTAGCATTTTCCATTTGTTCCATGAGAATAAAGTCATACGTAAAAGAGCATGAAATAAAATATAGTTTCCCCTAAGGAATCATGGGGAGTGCGTTTGTGTATTCCTCCCAAAATTGACCAAAATATTATAAATACATTTTTAAACAATGTATTAATATAATACACAATCAATATAATCACAATAATAATTATGGCATTCATGAAACACTGAGGTGGATACAAGCAAATCAGGTTAGAGAGAGTCCCTTGTCCTGCAAGGGGCTCACAGTCTCAATCCCCATTTTACAGATGAGGTAACTGAGGCACAGAGAAGTCAAGTGACTTGCCCAAGGTCACACAGTGGCGGAACTGGGATTAGAACTCATGACCTTCTGACTCCCAGTACCGTGCCCTATCCACTACGTCACGCATGATCAAATATCATCATAAATACTGCTAACGGATGGTTTTAAATTAGACGGGTTTGCATTCATATGTAAATACAGGACTTAATTTTCAAAGTGTTATCTACTCAGACTGTGAGCCCCAAGTGGGACAAAGACTGTGTCCAACCTGATTATCTTGTTTCTACTTCAGAATTTAGAACAGTGCTTAGCACATAGTAACCACCTAACGAATACCTTAATTATTGTTATTATTATTTTAAGTCCAATTCAACCAATAGACAACTTGTGCTAACAAATTAGAAATGTCCTGCTCTAGTGCTAAAGTGAAATGGGCTGTAATGACCCATTCAAGTTGGTCCTAGCAAAAAAGAGCACAGGCCTGGGCATCAGAGGACCTGGCTTCCAATCCCAGCTCTGCCACATGCTGCTGTATGACCTTGGACAAGTCAGTTAATTTCTCTGTGCCTCAGTTACCTCATCTATAAAATGGGGACTAAGATCATCAGCCCCATGTGGGACAGAGACTGTGTCCAACCTGATTACCCTAGCGCTTAGTACAGTGTCAGGCACGTAATAAATGCTTAACAAATCCCACTACAAAAATTATTCCAAGGGAGGGAAAGGAAAGTGTTTAAGCTAAGATGAGTTTTGTGGCCCTTGAAATGAGAAACCACTCTAATTAAATTCTAGCATCACAAAGGAATGATACAATAAGCGCATTTCAAACATTTCTGCATTATCAATTATCGGTCCATAATTCACTCTACTGCCGTATCATTTTTCTGGGGAAAAAAAGATCATGTCTCCCTCTCTTCAAAAATCTCAAATGGTAGCTCAGTCAGTCAGTCAGTGGAGTCTACGATCTCCCATTCCTTGTAGACAGGGAATATGATCACCGACTCTGTTGTACTGCACTCTCCCAAGCAGTACCTCTGCACACCCTAAGCACTTAATAAATACTTGATTGATGATCAATTGCATTTGTTGAGAGTTTACTGTGTGCCAAGTTCTGTAGTAAGTGCTGAGAAAAGGTATTAAGAGTAACAATTCAGTATGCGGCCCACGGCACAGTCTAAAAATGGGCTTGAGGGGGAGAGAAACTGGCAATGAATGTACAAGAAACAACATGATACTTTTAGCCTAAATAATAAATGAACAACTTAAACAACAAGAGCTGGGGTACTTTACCACAGCGTGTCTCAGTGGAAAGAGCCCGGGCTTGGGAGTCAGAAGTCATGGGTTTGAATCCCAGCTCTGCCACTTGTTAGCTGTGTGACTGTGGGCAAGTCACTTCACTTCTCTGTGCCTCAGTTCCCTCATCTGTAAAATGGGGATTAACTGTGAGCCTCACGTGGGACAACCTGATTATCCTGTCTCTCCCCCAGCGCTTAAAACAGTGCTCTGCACATAGTAAGCGCTTAACAAATACCAACAGTTTCCTGACTCCTCACCATGCCATCTGGGCCGTTTGTCAGCTAAGAGCTAGAAGCAGCTAGTCTAGTCATGGTCTAGTGGATAAAGCATGTTTCTGGAAGTCAAAAGAACCTGGGTTCTAATCCCAGCACCATCACTTGTCTGCTGTGTGACCTTAGGCCAGTCACTTCACTTCACTGTGTAACGGTTACCTCATCTGTGAAAAGGGGATTGAGACTTTGAGCCTTAAATGGGACAGGGACTGTGTCCAAACTGATTTACTTGTCTCTACCCCAGCATTTAGTACAGTGTGTGGTGCATAGTAAGCACTTAACAAAAACCTTAAAACAATAAAAGAGCTACAATCTTCCCCAGATTCTAAATGTTGCTATAGTCATACAGCCACTGCTCCATTCATTCAATCGTATTTATTGAGCGCTTATTGTATGCACAGCCCCGTACTCAGCGCTTGGGAGAGTACAATACAACAATAAACAGATACATTCCCTGCCCACAACGAGCTTATAGTCAAGAAGGGAAGACTCCACCAGCCTACCCCACCCAAATAGCAGACTCATTATGCATATAACCAGGGAGAGTTGATGCGGTTATTTTAGCCACAAGTCACCTCAAAAGGACTAAAAGCGCTCGGAGGAGGTGATGCGGATTAGTCATCCTGTGAGAAGGAATCTTCGGATATTCCTCCTGATTGGTTCAGGACTCAGTCCAATTGACACTTCCTGCCTGGGATGCTGTAAATTCTGCCCTTCCCCTTCACTTGGCTGCCATCCTGCCTGATGTCCATCCAAGAGCAAGCCTAAGGCGACTCTTATAAGCAGTAAGGAGAGGAGACAGGGTTGCATGGGTGGAAAAACCTGAAATACTAACAGGTAGACCTATTGACCCTCTCAGGATTCACTCATTCAATAGTATTTATCGAGCGCTTACTATGTGCAGAGCACTGTACTAAGCGCTTGGAATGTACAAATCGGCAACCGATAGAGACAGATCACACCTGGAGAGTTTCCAATACTCTACCAGTCACAACTATGGGAGGAAGAGTCAAGCAGAGGCATATCCATTCTATTCCTAGCTTGGGCAGCGGCTAGCGAGTAGAAGGCAATCTGCTATAAGTCAAAACTCGCCTTTGCTGGCAGCAGCTGCATGGGAGACTCAAGTTTACCATGTGGAAGGAGGCAATGGTAAATCACTTCCATATTTTTACCAAAAAAACTCTGTGGATCCACTACCAGAGCGATTGCAGATGGAGGTGGGGCGTTCCGGGAGAAATGGGTCCAAGGCGTCGCTATGGGTCAGAGACGACTCGACAGCATAAGACAAGGCAGACTTACTCATACCAAGATTTTGGGTTGGTGTCAAAGTCAGCATTACTGGTTCATGGCTACACAACAAAAGGACTTTTCTACAGGAAAATGATGTTTGAAGATGTGGTGAGCCCACTACCCACTGCCTTTTTAGTCACTATTTGTGATCCCACGAACAACAACAACAACAACAAGGAAGAGACTGGTGAAGGCACTGATGGGCTTTACTTGAGGGCAGGTGATTGCTGGCCTGTGAGGGGTGGAGCATGGAGGGAGGTGGGACATTCCCCCTTCCCCCCCCCCCCCGTTCTACCCGTACAGGCCTGGACCAATCAGTGACTGCATGTAGAGCCACAGCTGCCATGTCTAAGGCAGGTAAAAGGTGGTTGCTTTGGGGCATGCTGAGGGCATCTAGAAGTAGCATGCTCTTGCAGAAGGCACAGAGAGAAGCACCTGCAGCAGAAGAGCTGCACTTGGAAATAGAAAGAAGAAGCACTGGCCAAATGGGCTCCTTTGACCACAGACTGGTATTGGACCCTTGGCGGAGTGGAGTGAGCGAGAGTGTGTATGTATCACTCCCTTGCACATTGGTAAAACTAAGTAAAAAACTTTCCACATTTTCACCTCTGGTGATCAGAGGTGTGATTTGACTACGCGTCAGAGGCTCCCCTGGTCCAGGAAGGTCCTGGTTGATATGAACCAAGGGCACGCGACAGAAAATTCTGGTTGGCCCTTGAAAGCATGGCCCATGAAGACACTGACCCAGGGTTCTTTGGAAATCATATGCCAGGTTATTTTCCCCTTTCCTATTCACAAGGAAAAAGTAACTGGCTGTTGCTTAGCCATTTTCTTTCTGATGTTGAGTCCTTTTTTAAATATGGTATTTGTTCAGTCCTTACTACATGCCAGGCACTGTACTAAACACCGGGATAGATACAAGATGATCAGGTTGGACACAGTTCTTCTCCCACACGGGGCCCACAGTCTTATCCCCCATTTTCCGGATGAGGTAACTGAGGCCCAGAGAAGTTAAATGACTTACCCAAGACCACACAGCACACAAGTGGCAGAGGAGGGATTAGAACCTGACTCCTAGACATGTGCTTTTTCCCCTGTACAACACTGCTTCTCAGTCCCTGCCACAGTCTCATCCCCTCTCCTCATCTCAGTGGGATGGTTTTTGACTGACGTCCAATAGATCGAGCATTCAAATTCCAAGTGTTCTCATCCTCAAGGTAAAAATCATTCATCTTGCTCTTTTCTAAAGGTAAGGAAGAGAAAAGGTTGCTGTTGATCACATGTGTGACTTTCTCAGAGAGCTGGGATACTGCTACTGCTATGCCGTCCTCTGGAATATCTCCTTTTGATGAGTGGAATGGACAGTGTACCTACAGGAAGTGCAAAGAAGCTGGGAAAGGTTTTCCCAATCCAATTTTGATAGATCCAGAGTCATGATAACAGTGAGAATCATGGGAGTAGCCAGCACCAGCTTTCCCTTTGTCAATTTGATCCTTTTCCAATGTCACGCGATTGAAACACCTTGCTTTTGCAGACAACTAGATGTTATTTCATTAAATGCTCACAGGTACAGGGCTGAAACTAAAATCATAATGAGGCATTGTCAGCACTGAACCCATACTTGAGGATAGACTGCATTTGCGGGCTCAAACTGGAGCAGAAGCGAGGGTTGGAATAAAAGACTGGTGAATTCCTTGGAAGCAACTGGAGAAAGCAATTTGGGCCAAAGAGATTGGCACCATCCTCCTCCTAGAGATGCACACGAGCACCACGCTCTGAAAATAGAAGTTTTCAGCCCCTGAATATTGAGCTTGCCCTCATTCCTCCTCATTCTGCAAGTGCTCTCAACAGACCACCTCCCTGTGACTCTGAAAGATGAGGCTTGCAGTGTTGGAAAGTCAGAGTAAACTGACCCCACAAGGTACAAACTCCCCAAGGTTCTCTTCTTCTACAACCCAGCGCTCACACTTCACTCCTCTAGTGTTAACCTTCTCACTGTGCCTCTGTCTTGCCTGTCTCGCCACGATCCCTAGCCCATGTCTTGCCTCTGGCCTGGAACGCCCTCCCTCCTCATATCCAACAGACAATGACTCTTCCCACCTTCAAAGCCTTTTTGAAGTCACATCACTTCCAAGAGGCCTTCCCAGACTAAGCCCCACTTTTCATCATCTCCCACTCCTTTCTGCGTTGCCCTGACTCGCTCCCTTTGCTCTTCCCCCCTCCCAGCCCCACAGCACTTAGGTACATTTTATTTATTTGTTTTGATGTCTGCCGCCCCACATCTAGCCTGTAAGCTCATTGTGGGCAGGGAATGTCACTGTTTTTTGTTGTGTTGTACGTTCCCAAGCACTTAGTACAGTGCCCTGCACACCGTAAGCGCTCAATAGATACGATTGAATGAATGATTGAATGAATAATAATAATTATGGTATTTGCTAAGCACTATGTGCCAGTCACTTATTAAGCCCTGGGGTAGATACAAGATATTCAGGTTGGACACAGTGCCTGTCCTGCGTGGAGCTCACAGCCTTAATCTCCATTTTACAGATGAGGGAAAATGTGGCACAGAGAGGTTATTTGACTTGCCCAAGGTCACACAGCACACAACTGACAGAGTTGGAATTAGAACCCAGGTCCTCTAACTCCCAGGCCTGTGCTCTTTCCACTAGGAAGCTCTGCTTCCCAATATGATTTTTGTGATCTTAGAGATGAGGGGGCAGTAATAGATGGAAATTAAGGTATAAGATAATGATCATTTTTGTGCTTTCATCCTTTTCTCATGCACAGGAAAAAAGAGTTTATTCATTCATATTATAATCACCTTTGTGATGGAACTATTGAAGTCCATTCATTCGTTCAATAGTATTTATTGAACGCTTACTATATGCAGAGCACTGTACTAAGCGCCTGCCTAGGGTGCCTAGTTAAAACTTCCCAAACACTATTTTCATCTTTATATGATCCCTTAAGAAGCTGTGAGGCCTAGTTATTATAATAATAATAATTATGGTATTTGTAAAGTGCTTATACTGTTCTAAGCACTGGAATAGATACAGGGTAACCAGGTTGTCCCACATGGGGCTCACAGCCTTAATCGCCATTTTACAGATGAGGTAACTGAGGCACAGAGAGGTTAAGTGACTTACCCAAGGTAACACAGGAGACAAGTGGCAGAGCTGGGATTAGAACCTGTGTCCTCTGACTCCCAAACCCGTGCTCTTATCACTAGGCCACGCTGCTTCTAAGCAAAGAGATAGTAGAACGAGAACAGGCGTGGGAATCATAGGACCTGGGTTCTAATCCCTGCTCTGCCACTTGCCTGCTGTGTGACCTTAAGCAAGTCACTTAGCTTTGCTGTGCCTCAGTTTCCTCATCCGGAAAGTATAGATTCAATACCTGCTCCCCTTCTTATTCAGACTGGAGGCCCATGTAGGACAGGACTCTGTCCAACCTGATGATCTTATATTTATCCCAGGGTTAACTAATTATCCGTACAAATAGGGACTAGAAACTACAAAGAGTGAATAGTGAAAGACAATTAAAATGCGGGCAGTGAAACTCATAATGGAGTTTCTTATATAATATTTGCATTGCTGTTCTATTTTAAGATGACTGTTGTTGCATTTAGGTGGGGGCAGTGTTACCAGCTTTATTTTCATTCCATCCATGTTGTGGTTTCCAATCAACTGAGCATTTGATGGGGGATTTGGGGTGCAGGGTCTAGGCAGACTCAACCATTTGAAAGCATTTGAACCTTCTCTGGCAGCCTGACTTCTCTTTAATACTGGGAAGTGGTTCATTTTGATATGGCGGCCTCTGTCAGAGTAAAGGAACAATACACAATTGCCTTTGAGGAAGAACCTAATGCTAATAATAACAATGATGATGGTATTTGTTAAGTGATAAGTAGAGAAGCCAGGCCTGGGAGTCAGAAGGACCTAGGTTCTAATTCCGACTCCACCACATATCTGCTGGGTGACCTTCAGCAAGTCACTTCACTTCTCTGTGCCTCAGGTATCTCAACTGTAAAACAGGGATTAAGGCTGTGAGCCCCGTGTGGGACAGGGACTGTGTCCAACCTGATTACTTTGGTACATAGTGTTTGGTACATAGTAAGTGCTTAACAAGTGCCATAATCATTATTAATTGTTATTACTATTACTAGAAGCAGCGTGGCTCAGTGGAAAGAGCCTGGGCTTCGGAGTCAGAGGTCATGAGTTCGTCTCCCGGCTCTGCCACTTAGCTGCGTGACTGTGGCAAGTCACTTCACTTCTCTGTGCCTCAGTTCCCTCATCTGTAAAATGGGGATTAAAAGTGTGTGAGCCCCACGTGGGGCAACCTGATTACCCTGTATCTCCCTCAGCGCTTAGAACAGTGCTCGGCACCTAGTAAGCGCTTAACAAATACAAATACCAACAAATACAAATACAATACAAATACCAACATACTATGTGCCAAGCAGTGTACTAAGCACTGGGGTGGATACAAGCAAATCGAGTTGGACACAGTCCCTGTCCCACGTAGGGCTCAGTCTCACTCCCCATTTTACAGATAAGGTAACCGAATCACGGAAAGGTGAAGTAACTTGCCTAAGGTCACGCAGCAGAAAAGGGATGGAGCTGGGATTAGAACCCATGACATTCTGACTTCCAGGCCCACTTCTCCATGCTGCTTCTTTGGAGTAGAGGACTGAGATTTCCTGGATCTGTAGACTTAAACTGAATCTGTATCCTTTAAGCACTTGATAATCAGCCCATCCTCAAGCCCACAGCAGTCTAAATTACATATCCATAATGTCTTTTAGTGTCTGTCTCCCCCACTAGACCCTAAACTCCTGATGGGCAGGGACCAACTCTAGTGTACTGTACTCACCTAAGCACTTAGTACAGCGCTCTGCACCCAGTAACCTCTCAGTATATTCCACTGACTGACTTCCAAACAGTTAAGGGAACAGGAACTTAGCGGGAGAAGGCAAGAAGTGAAATCAGAAGCATGACCAAGAAATTCCAGATGCTTTTTCCATTTCATAATCTAACAGTGTATTTTACTTTTCCATAGACTTTATTTTCCTAAAAACAATATTATTCTATCATCTGGAAGCCTCACTTTTTATGGTATTTGTTAAGTGCCAGGAACTGTACTAATAAGCACTGGGGTAGAAACAAGATGATTAGGTAGGGTACAGTCCATGTCCCACGTGGGGCTCACAGTCTTAACCCCCATTGTACAGATGAAGATAACTGAGGTACGGAGAAGTGAAGTGACTTACCCAAGGTCACTCAGCAGACAAGTGGCGAAGCAGGGGTTAGAACTCAGATCCTCTGAAACCCAGGGCCATGCTTTTATCTACTAGGCCACTCTGCTTCTCTAGTAGGCTATATTGTTTCTCCCTCTAGACTGTAAGCTCATTGTGGGCAGGGAACGTGTCAGTTACACTGCTATATTGTACTCTCCCAAGTACTTAGTACAGTCCTCAGCAGACAGTAAGCGCTCAATAATTACAACTGACTGATCAATTTCTTCTTCCTGCTGATTAGTGACTTGTATTGAGAACAACCTTCACAACCATTTCACCCTGCCTGACATAGCCCCATTTCATTAGCTAGTCCCCACTCAAAGAAACACAAGAATCCTGTTCCAAGACAGTCTCCATGGCGCTTGTACTAAAAACATACTTTCCTCGTCCTGCTTTATTACAGCCACAAGGCATTCCAGCGAGTCATGCCTGAGGATTAAGCCTGTCTTTTAGAGCGCTTTGTGAAAGGCAAAGACTATTTCTCTGCCTTGGTAGTTCTTTCATTCAGAAGGAGGTGTATTATAAGGAAAGGCCTATTCAAATGAGAATCTCTTATTGGATTTCACTGATGCTCAGATCCGAAAACAGGAGGTAGCATGACCTCCTGGGAAGGGCCCGGGGCTGGTAGTCAAAAGATCTGGATTCTAATCCCAGCTCCACCACTTACTGCTACGGGATCTTAGGTAAGTCATTTAACCGCTCTGTGCCTCAGTTTCCTCACCTGTAAAATAGGAAGAAAACACATTCTACCTCCCTTTTAGTCTGTGAGCACTGGGTGGGATGCAGATTGGGTCCAATCTGATAATTTTATATCTTATAATTATTTTCATCATCATCATTATGGTACTTGTTAAGTGCTTACTGTGTGTCAAGCACTTTTCTAAGCACTGAGGAAGATACAAGTTAATCAGGATTGACACAGTCCCTGTCCCAGATAGGGTTCATAGTCTAAGTAAGTGGGAGAACAGGTGTTGAATCCCAGTTTTACAGTAGACAAAACTGAGGAACAGAGAAGTTAAATGACATGTCCCAGGTCACACAGCAGCCAATTGGCAGAGCTGGGATTAGAATCCAGGACCTCCGAATCTGAGGCCTGTGCTTTTTCCACTAGCCCATGAGGCTTCCTTCCCCAGTGTTTGGCACATAGTGAACACTTAATAAATAGTGTCATCATTATTATTCTTATTACCCTTGTATTGTTTTTTGGTAACTTGATGCTGTGCTAATTTTCAAATATGCTCGACAGAACACTTACAGTGAGGCACTGGAGCATAGAAAGATGAAAGAACAGCATCAAGGAGTTCTAGCAATCAATGAATTAATCCCTCCATCAATGGTATTTATTGAGGGCTTACTATGTGCAGAGCACTGTATCAAGCGCTTCAGAGAGTACAATACAACACAATTAACCTCCACATTCCCGGCCCATCGTGAGTTTACGGCCTGGCTGAAGGGGAGTTCTGCCTACAATACTTGGAACAAAGAATCCAACATGGTCAGCTCCACCCTGAGCCCGTATCATTTCAGTGCAAATAGCAATTAGATTCCAGTGTTATCTATTCTAATCAACTGGCAACCATTTTAAACTGAACCGGATTAAGAGAAATGCTCTTTCAAGATTGGGTCTGAGAGCCAAATCCCGGTATTTTCAGTGGCTCTCGGTTCACATCATCTTCATTACACATACAAGCTGTACAAGAAAAATCCTTTAAGTGTCAGAGGTTTGAACAGATGTAAAAGGCACCGCACAGGTGAAATTAGATTACCTTTCGCCCTCCCTTGGCACTCTCCGTATTAAATCCCCTTCCATATTAAATTTTCTCCTGCTTTAACAGTTCAAAAAAGGACACCAGATCCTCCTCTCCCAAAACAAAAGTAGAGTATAAATGTCTATTTCACATTCACTTCTGCTTTCCTCCTACAAGTCAAACTGAGGAGAAAAAATGTTTCCCAGTGGCTTTTACTGTCTTCAGCAGAAGCCCTTTAAAGTGTCTTCAACTCCTGGGAGTCAGAAGGTCAAGGGTTCTAATCCCAGTTCCGCCACCTGTCTGCTGTGTCACCTTGGGCAAGTCACTTAACTTCTCTGTACCTCAATTCCTTCATCTGTGAAACAGGGATTAAGACTGAGCCCCATATGGTACAGGGACTGTGTACCACCTGATTACCCTAGTACAGTTATTTGCACACAATTAAGTGCTCAATAAATATGACTGAATGGATGATGAGTGCTTAACAAATACCATTTACAACAACAACACAACCACCCATTGTTGGGTAGGTAGGGATTATCTCTATTTGTTGCCGAATTGTACTTTCCAAGTGCTTAGTACAGTACTCTGCACACAGTAAGCGCTCAATAAATACGATTGAACGAACGAAACAGCTAAGCAATGGGATCTGGAAAGCAGTTTCCTCAAAAGTAGAGGAGACTGCAAGGGCACTAGGAGGAAAAACTCCTGTAAGACTGTAAGTACGTTGTGGGCAGGTGGCGTCCACCAACACTGTTGTATTTTACTCTCCGAAGCGATTAGTACAGTGCCTTGCACACAGCAAGCGCTCAATAAATACAATCGATTGAGGCCCTTTCTCTGCCCTGTGATCTCATTGTTTCCAGTGAAAATCCTGGAACCTGAAATATCTGCACTTCAACGGAGTATTATTTTTATTACAGTCACTCTGCTGCTAGGCTTTTACTAGCCTTTTTGGTTAAAGCGATCTTTGTGATCCAGTAGCAATCATGGAATTTCTGCCTTTTTCACCAGAAGACAAATTAAAATCTCTTGACAGATTGCTAATGAGCTGATGTTGGAATTACGGAATAGTCTGTTATCATTTGTCCATTCACAGTTTCTTCACTAGCCCATCTGTGCACAAGAGACAGCTACTCTTAAGCAAGCAGGCTGGGACAGTTTCTCCATTTACACCTTTTGCCATCCTAGGCCTCTGGGAAAGCCCTTCTCTAATTAAAGATTTTAACAAACATATTGCCAGCTTTCTAACACTGTTATTAAACTGCTCTCTTTTGTTATGAAAAGTGCTGTTTGTCAGCAGTCTGTGGATTTAGATATTTTGTATGTGTTTTTGTATCACAGCACAATATTTGTGTTTTAAAACAACTAAATTAGAACACTATGCATGTATATATCCTATAAAAATCCTAATCCACTTGTGTGCACCTGAATATCTTTGCGTCTGCAAAATATACACTCTCTACATATTGGCAAAATGGAATTTAGCAGAGAATGTGTCTAGGAGTTGGTTTTTCCAAGAAGTCCTCTTAAATTCCATGCTTTATGCATGCATGCTTCCTGTTAACAAACAAAATGAAAGATCAATCAGTGGTATTTACTGAGCATTTACTCTGTGATAAGTGCTTGGGAGAGTACCATACAGTTGAATGACCAGACACATTCCCTGCCCATAAGAAGCTTATAGTCTAGAGGAGAGTGACAAGGGAGGAATAGAGGGGAAGAGTCGGGGACCTTTGCATCACAGTGATCTTTCTCCCATGAAGATTTTGGGGCTTTGCATGTTTAATTTAGATTATGCAGTGGTTTTTGAGCAGCCTTCAACAGTCAGTCCAAGAGAGGTTTCTCAGAATACACTACACTTTAAAGTTCATGGTACTCGCAACTGGAATTTGAATGACCACCCAATGAGCCTTTCTCAATAGCTCTCAAATCCTGAGACATGAGGAGAGCCAGCAGATGAATCTGGGGGGAAGAAAGTAGGCTACTCAATCATTATAGGCCCTGCTCTTGGTCATATGGAAAAAGCTCTGCTTATGAAATCAGGAGACCTGGGCCCTAATTCTGGTGTTTAAACCTGGGCCCTAATTCTGGTGTTTAAGTGCCAAGCACCGGACTAAGTGCTGGGTGGATACAACCAAATTGGGTTGGACACAGTCCCTGTCTTCCGTGAGGCTCACAGCATTAATCCCCATTTTGCAGATGAGGTAACTGAGGCCCAGAGAAGTGAAGTGACTTTCCTAAGGTCATGCAGCAGACGAGTGGAAGAGACAGGATTAGAATCCATGAATTTCTGACTCCCAGACCCAGACTGTATCCTCTACACCATGCCCTAGTCCCCATTCTGTCTTCTGGTGCTGTACCACTAGAGAAAATAGTTAAGACATTCCACAAGGTAGGGAGGCCCAGAAGGAATCCTGAAAAATAGCCAGTCAATGTGACTGGAAAAGACAGCAGTAGCTACCAAAGCAACCTGCCTTCCAGGTAAGTCAGTCAATCGTATTTATTAAGGGTTTACTGTGCACAGAACACTGTACCAAGCGCTTGGGAGAGTACGACATGACAATAAACCGACACATTCCCTGCCCACAACCAGTTTACAGTCGAGAGGGAGCTTACTGACACGGCGTGGGCTCTTTGTTGCTGTCACTTTGGCTGTAATTATCCAGATTTATTAATTCTATTGTACTTATTACTTAGTACAGTGCTCTGCACACAGTAGGTACTCAGTAAATTCTACCGATTGATCAGTCGGGTTGTGGTTTTCCAGCAGAGCACTGGTACCAAGATGTGATCACTTCGGCCACTGGGGAGTAATTCACCTTGGCCTCTTAATAATGAACAGTAATAACTGTGGTATTTTTTAAGTGACTATGATGTGCCAAGCACTGTTCTAAGGGCTGGAGAAGATAGAAGATAATTGGTTCAGACCCAGTTCCTTTTCCACACAGGGTTCACAATCTAAGTAGGAGGGGGAAGCGGTATTGAATCCCATTTTAGAGATGAGAGAGCTGAGGCACGGAGAAGTGGAGTGAGTGAAGTGACTCACCCAAGGTCACACAGCAGACAAGTGGCAGAGCCGGAATTGGAACCCAGGTCTTTCTGATTCCCAGGCCCGGGCTCTATCTACTAGGCCGTGTTCTATCTATTGGACCACACCGCTTCTGTCTGCTTCTCTTCCCAGTGTGATTCACCTGTCCAACTACTTGCTCACTGCACTCCACGTCCCAGGAGAAACACGACCAGCAGGGACGAGAGAGTGAGAGAGGGAGTGTGCAATCCACTTAGCATCTAATCCATCAGCCTCCTTCCTTTCTCTCTCCACTTCAGTCTATACTTCACGCTATCTGGATTATCTTCCTACAGAAACGCTCTGGGCACGTCACCCCCCCTCCAAAATCTCTAGTGGTTGTCTATCAACCTCCGTATCAAGCAAAAACTCCTCATTATCAGCTTCAAAGCTGTCCATCACCTTGCCCCCTCCTACCTCACCTCCCTTCTTGCCTTCTACATCCCAGACCGTACACTCTACTCCTCTGGGGCTAACCTTCTCACTGGGCCTCTTTCTCTCCTGTCCCGCCATCGACCCCTGGCCCACGTCCTACCTCTGACCTTGAATGCCCTCCCTCCCCACACCCACCCATCTAGCACATTTCCCCCCTTCAAAGCCCTACTGAAAGCTCACCTCCTCTAGGAGGCTTTCCCAGACTAAGCTCCCCTTTTCCTCTGTTCCTTCCCCCCCATCACCCCACCTCTCTCCCTCTGCTCTACCCCCCTCCCCGCCGCACAGGACTTGTGTATATATGGACATATTTGTTATTCTATTTATTTTTTTAATGATATATATATAGCTATAATTCTATTTATTCATATTGATGCTATTGATGCCTGTTTACTTGTTTTGATGTCTGTCTCCTTCCTTCTAGACTATGACCCCCTTGTTGGGCAGGGATTGTCTCTGTTGCTGAATTGTACTTTCCAATCGCTTAGTACAGTGTTCTGCACACAGTAAGTGCTCAATAAATATGATTGGATGAAGGAATGAATTCTTTCAAGCGGGTACTTGATCCCAAAGCCTCAACTGTCGTTTCTGACAGAAGAGACTCCCTCACATCCTCGTAATCCTACCCTTGGTCTGGTTAATTGGGCATTGTTCAACCAGTTACTCTTTCCAGTGAGTTTGGGCTGGTCGACAGGTCAGAGATCACAATTTATTTGGGTTTTTTGGTTCCCCGATGCAAAGGGCCAAGAGTGGGGAAAGGTCACTTTAATAATAATAATAATGATGATGACGATAATTTTTATTATTATGGTATTTACTAAATGCTCACCGTCTGTCAAGCACTATTCTAAGCACTAGGGTAGTTACAAGTTAATCAGGTGGGACACGGTCCATGTCCCACATGGGGCTAACAGTCTTAATCCCTATTTTACAAGGTAACTGAGGCACAGAGAACTGAAGTGACTTCCCCAAGGTCACATGGCAGATAAGCAGCAGAGCTGAACCTAGCCTGCCTATCTCTAGCAGATGTTAAAGTCCTCCAGTTTCAGAGAGGGGGAGTTGGAGGAGAGATGAGGACCTCTCACATCCATCAAAATCCTACTGCTTGGAAAAAAAAAATCTTCCGCCTCAGATATTTCACTACTACAGTGAAAAAAATTATCTCACTCCAACTTCTTTTCTCCAGCTTCTGAGGAAAGGTATGGCAGTCCTCTATCCTGGGCTTCTATAGCCACTCTAAGGATTCTAATTGTCCTTAATTATCCCCAGTGAAACTGAGCTGAGTGAGCTTAGGATCATGTATGAGTTCTAGACTATGCTCAATCTCATAATCCTACACCTTTTATTATTATTATTACAGTACTTGTTAAATATTTATAATAATAACAATAATAATGTTAATTGCAGTTGTTAAGCATTCATTCATTCAGTCATATTTATTGAACATTTACCATGTGCAGAGTACTGTACTAAGCACTTGGGAGAGTTCAGTACAACAATAAACAGACACATTCCCTGCCCACAATGAGTTTACAGTCCTGAAGAGATGTACTTACTATGTGCCAAACACTGAACTAAGAGTTGGACTAGATACAAGATCATCAGGTCCCACAGGGGGCTCACAGAGTAAGTAGAGGGAAGAACAAGTATTGAATCCCAATTTTTCAGATGAGAGAATGGAGGCACAGAGAAGTAAAGTGATTTACCCAAGATCACACAGCAGGAAAGTGGTGGATCCAGGACTAGAACCCAGATCCTTCGCCTCCCAAGCCTGTGTTCTTTCATTCATTCAATATTATTTATTGAGTGCTTACTGTGTGCAGACCACTCTACTAAGCAAGGCCATGCTGCTTCTGTGTCCAACACTGTACTAAGCAGCACTTAACATCGTTTTCAACACTTCAGTCAGAAAGAATTAGCCTGGATTTCAGCGGACAGTCATTTTCACCAGGACCATCTTAAAGTGTGATCATGTGAAAGACCTTCCTTTTCTCTAGTTTGAGCAAATGCCAACCCAACAAAATGGCAAAGGTTTCCATGTAGAGTGAATTCTGAAAGGAGTGTTGAGAATAGGATGAATAATGAACACATTTGTTTATGCACACTTACAACATTCCTCGTAGGCAAAAGGGAAGAAAGCATCAGCCTAGGCCTGTGAATAAAATGAGCACATCCTTCATCAAAAATATGCTTTCCCTTTCATAGTCAAACAGGGCTAGTCTTCTCTACTTTACCTCCTGGCCTAGGATTCTCAGATATCCAGGTAATTTAAATGAAAAAGTAGTGTTGTGTAGCCATCACATTTCAAAGAAATGACCCTTCTCGGATCTTGAAAGACCCCCTCCTGATAGGAGTTCACTTCCAACTTATCCTGGGTGACACTATGTCATAGGTGATCGTGACATGTCACTTAGTAAAATAGACCTTATAAAGCCTAAACCAGGTTGTTTATCTTTTCTTTTTACTTGTTGTGCAAATGGGCCTTTGCTTTGGTGTGGAAACAAACACATTTCAGGCTCAGCCTGAGTCAAAATTCACTGTTAGAGTTAATCAAACCAGCACAAGCAGAAAGATATTAGAGTTAAAATAGCATGCTGTGAATTTTGATTTCCAGAACAGACAAACCAATTATTTTGACCACATCACCCCCTTCTACAAACCCTCCACCAACTCCCACGCTTTCTATGGATCAAAACAAAGTTGCTTGCTCTCAGCTCCGTGCCTCCCTGTTAGATTTTTCACCAGTCTATTTTGCCGTTCTCACTTCCTCCTGCTTCCCCATCTGTTCCTTCCCCTTCATTCAGGCAGTCTCACCATCCCTTTTATTCACTTTACGCTCTTGATTCCAAGCTTCTCGCACCACGCCTGGAAGAACCTCTTTTTCCAACTGCATCAAACGATCTTAAAGATTTCCAGGAAGAACCAGTGTCACCTAGTAGAAGGAGCACAGGCCTAGGCACACAGGCCTAGGCGACAGAGGACCTGGGTTTTAATCCAAATCCTGCCAACCGTCTGCTGTGCGTCCTTGGGTTAGTCACTTAACTTCTCTATGCCTCAATTACCACATCTGTAAAATGGGGATTAAGATTTTGAGCCCTATGTGGGACATGGACTGTGTCCAACTTAATTATCTTGTATCTACCCCAGTAATTAGTACAACAGCTGGTACATAGTAATTAACAAATTACCATTAAAAAAAGGTGTCATCATCCTCCCCCTACTCTACCCTTTCCTCCTCTTCCTCTCCTCCTCGTCTTCCTCCTCCTCCTCTTTTAAGCTTTTCTGATGAAGTGGAAGTAATGAGTCTTAGTATATCCTGTAACTTATTCTTGCTGCTCCTGTCCTAAAGAAGAACGGACAAAAAAACAACCCAAATATATTGCCAAACGATAATATGCAGGCATTTTCTGTTTCAATCAATGATATTTACTGAGTGCTCACTACGTGCAGAGCACCGTACTAAGCGTTTGGGAGAGTACAACACAAGAGAATTAGCAGACACGTTTCCTACTCATAACGAGTTTACAGAATCCTGCATTTGATCAATCAATGATATTTACTGAGCATTCACTGTGTACAGAGCACTGTACTAAGTGTTCAAAATGCTTACAACCAACCTCCACCACTGTATAAGTTTAATTGAATCTTACCATGTGTCTATATTAATAGGGTCAATTGTAAAATGTAAGCTCATAATAATAATAATAACGGTGTTAAGAGCATACTATGTGCCAAGCACTGTTCATTCATTCATTCATTAGTATTTATTGAGCGCTTACTATGTGCAGAGCACTGGACTAAGCGCTTGGAATGAACAAGTCGGCAACAGATAGAGACAGTCCCTGCCGTTTGACGGGCTTACAGTCACTATTCTAAGCGCTGGGGTAGATACAAGGTAATCAGGCTGTCCCGCATGGGGTTCACAGTCTTATTCCCCATTTTACAGATGAGGTAACTGAGGCACAGAGAAGTTAAGTGGCTTGCCCAAGGTCACATAGCAGACAGGTGGCAGAGTTGGGATTAGAACCCACATCCCCTGACCTCCAGCCCATGCTCTTTCCACTGAGCCACGCTGTGAGAAGGCAATACATCTGTTAGAATTACTATTGAAAAGGCCTAGCATATGCAGAAGAGCCCAATTACCTTATTTTTGAGGGGATCTCATCATTCCATCCAATATCCCATGAGATCTTTTGGGAGGCAAATGATCCCTATTATTTCAGTGTAGGGACAGCAAGAGGAGGTTCCAGTTCCTCTTTCCAAGGACTGGGGTGTGGTGGAGGGGTGGGGGTGCCCCGTGTCCTGTCGGGGTGAGGTGATTGGAGTCCTCTCTGAGCCAGCTTCTTAGCAGAATCAGGACAGAGAGCCGAAGGGAGGGGCGGGTATCCCATCCCATCCCATCCCAGGCAGAGTCACCCCGAGGCTAGGAAGGTAATTGCCAAAGGAGAGTCATCTGAAGAGAGACATAGCAGTGACACCAAAGGAAATTGTTCATTAGCATTTGTGCGCAGTGATTAGCGCTTGTGAGAAATGCCCAGATAACACCAATCAGGCCTGTTGGGGAAAGTGTTAATTCTACTCCAGCCTAGCCTAGGCCGGGCCTAAAGAGAAACCAGGGGCCTTAATGACAGCTACTTGCTTACATGCATTTTGTTCCATGTGTTGGAAGGGCTAGAGCAGGTGAAAGTTAATGACCTGTGAATTGATTGCAAATAATTTGACTTCAGATTTCCCTGACATTTCTGTTTGACCCCCCATTTCCCTTCCCCGGAAGTTGCATCGCTGTTCCCCCTCAGGAACTAGCTTCTTTATGGCGGACAATAGCAGCTGAGGAATTAGAGAATAAGGGGAAGGGGAGCAGAGGGGGTAGGAGAGAGGCTAGCAGGGTGTGTTTGGGGCGGTGGATGAGAGACTCATTAGGATTTGCAGAAACATACAAATCAGAAATACTCTCAGCTCTCGTACAGTGGGGGAGTTGTTTTCTTACAGAACCCACATTAAGACAAACTCTCGCTGCAGTCTTCCCTGCCCCGTGCCCAATACTGTCTATATGGGTACATCTGTATCTTCCTACACTATGGCATGATGTGTCCAAACTGACAAACGTTGTCCCCAAGAGCATCTCCTAATGCTGCTGTCGTATTCTAGTCAAAATGCCTATCAAAGCACCTGTTCGGGCCTGACGGAGAGTTCCATGGTTCCTTTCCCTTCCCCATTTAATAGCTACCGTAAAAGAAGGTTCTAGCTCTGATACTGCCAGCCCTAACCATCTCTCTCCCTTGCCTTTAAGGATCCCTTCTTCCCCATAAATCTTCTCCCAGGTTTTCTCATTTATTATGAATCGCACTGGTTCGGCACCGGTGTGCAGAACACTGAGCTAGAATCAGCAAGGCCCATTGGAAAGAGCAAGGGCCTGGAAGTCAGAGGACCTGGGTTTTAATCCTGATTCTTCCACTTGTATGCTACGTGACTTTGGCTAACTTTGAGTGTTTCCCCACACCTCAAAGGGCCTCCAGTGGTTGTCCATCCTAAAGAAACTCCTTACCATTGGCTTTAAAGCATTCAATCACCTTTCCCCCCCTCGCTGCTTTCCTATCACAACCCAGCCCACACTCTTCCTTCCTCTAATCACTCTCCCTACCTTCAGAGCCTTAATGAAGGCACATCTCCTCCAAGAGGCCTTTCCTGACTAAACCCTCCTCTTCTCTCACTCCCTTCTGCATCACCCGCTCACTTGGATTTTGCACCCTTTATTCACTTCCCTCAGGGCTATAGTACTTATGTGCATGTGTGTAATTAATTTATTTATATTAATGTCTGTCTCTCCTCCTAGACTGTAAATTCTAGTTCCCTGTTCTAGTTCTAGTTCCCTGTGGGCAGGGAACGTGTCTACCAACTCTGTTATATTGTACTCTTTGAAACGCTTAATATAGTGCTCCACACATAGTCACCACTCAATAAATATGATTGATTGAAATCACTTTTCTGTGCCTCAGTTTCCCCATTCTCTGGCCCTCCCTCCACTCCCATGCTTGCCACCAGTTCTTCTCTTCCACTGTCTCCCAGCCAGTTCCTCTCCTAGCAACATGCATGAATGTGGTATATAGAAACTGCGGGGCAGGAGTCCAAGTGGCAGAATATCTACCCCAGTGCTTAATGTGGAGTTTAGCACATAGTAAACACGTAACAGATATCACTAGTATTATTATTAGTAGTAGTAATAATGATAATAACAATTATTATGGTATTTGTTAAGCACTTACTATGGGCCAAGCACTGTTCTAAGCACTGGGATAGATACAAAGTCATCAGGTTGTCTTAATCAGGCTCAGAGTCTTAATCCCCATTTTACAGGTGAGGTAACTGGATCACAGAGAAGTTAAGTGCTTAAGTGCCTTGCCCAAGGTCACTCAACAGACAAAAGGCAGAGCTGGGATTAATAATAATAATAATGTTGGTATTTGTTAAGCACTTACTATGTGCCAAGCACTGTTCTAAGCACTATGGTAGATACAGGGTAATCAGGTTGTCCCACATGGGGCTCACAGTCTTCATACCCATTTTACAGATGAGGTACCTGAGGCACCGAGAAGTGAAATGACTTGCCCAAAGTCACACAGCTGGCAGGTGGCAGAAGTGGGATTAGAACCCATGACCTCTGACCCCCAAGCCCGGGCTCTTTCCACTAAGCCATGCTGCTTCTCTTACTTCTCTTAGTAGTAGGTCTAAGGCAGGAGTATTCCCAAAGAATAATTACTCTAGACTGTAAACTCATTGTAGGCAAGTACTTGTTTTGATGTCTGTCTCCCCTTTCTAGATTGTGAGCCCGTTGCGGGCAGGGATTGTCTGTTGCCGAATTGTACTTTCCAAGCCCTTAGTACAGTGCTCTGCACACAGTAAGTGCTCACTAAATATGATTGAATGAAAGAAGGAAGGAATGTGTTGTATTGTACTCTCCCAAGTGCTTAGTGCAGTGCTCTGCACACAATAAGCGCTCAATAAATCCGGTTGAATAATGAATAATTTAAATAATCCCAAGAAGCAGTCCAGAGCTGATCAGGAAAACTTCTCTTCCAGTAGCTTCAGTGGCGGCTCCATCTTCTCCTCCCTCCCACCTTTCCCTCTTCCTACTGTGAGCTTGGAATCAGGTTCTCCAGGCCCCAGCCCTTGGCTTCTGCCATCCTCTCCCCCAAACTGAATAGTACTAGGGTTATGGTACCCTATTCCCTAGGTGAATAGATTAATGAATCTTAGATCTGTGCTCTTGGGGCATTTAATAGTCGCCCCACCCTCAGTCCCCACCATTTAGGTACATATCTATGCATTATTTATTTTTATTCATACGGAGAGTTCCATGGTTCCTTTCCCTTCCCCATAGGTACATATCTATGCATTATTTATTTATATTCATGTCTGTCTCCCCCTCTAGATTGGAAACTCGTTGTGGGCAGGAAACATGTCTACCAACTCTGTAATACTGTAATAATAAGAAGAATGTTGGTATTTGTTAAGCGCTTACTATGTGCAGAGCACTGTTCTAAGTGATGGGGTAGATACGGGGTAATCAGATTGTCCCAGAAGCTCACAGTCTTAATCTCCACTTTACAGATGAGGGAAATGAGGCACAGAGAAGTTAAGCGACTTGCCCACAGTCACACAGCTGACAAGCGGCAGGGGCGGGATTAGAACCCACGACCTCTGACTTCCAAGTCCGGGCTCTTTCCACTGAGCCACGCTGCTTCCCATACTCTCACACGTGCTTACTACAAGTGCTCTGCACACAGTAAGAGCTCAATAAATATGATTGATGTATCTTGAATCTGTGCCCTTTGGGCATTTGGTATTTACCCGACCCTCAGCCCACAACCTTTATGTACATATTTATAAATTATTTATATTAATGTCTGTCTGCCCCTCTTGACTGTAAACGCACTGTAGGCAGGGAATGTGTCTACCAACTCTGCTGTATTGTACTCTCCCAAGCACTTAGTACAGTGTTCTACACACAGTAAGCACACAATAAATACCATTAATTGATTGATTGATTGATTGATGTGGCAGCAGGAGATGACTAGGAATAGTCCTCATTTGGAAGGGAAAGGATGGTGACATGCCCCACCTCTCACTTTGGGTTGATTCTCCACTCCCGTGGAAGAGACAGAGATAAAAAATAACCGCTCTCTTGAATAGTGAATGCACTTTTTACAGACCCGGAGATAATGGACTTATGTTACCAGCATTATTCAGTCTGTCTGATGTAAGGTAACAAAATATGCAGAATCTTATTTGGTAATCTGCAAAACCTTGAGAGTACAGTCCAATAAGTAGACAGAGTGCCCTGCATACAGTAAGCACTCAATAATACCATTGATTGATTAGAGCATTTGACCCTCTGACGCTATTTTTTAAATCACCTCTCCTCAGCCACCTTCTTAAACATGTATTTATCTGTTTATTTGTTAAGCCTTTATTTATTCACTTGTGTCTATTTACCAATTTATCTAATCTCTTTCTCAGAGTGTAAATTCCTTGAAGGCAGAGGTTACCATCTTCCCCTACTATTGTATGTTGTCCCTCTAGAGTGCTAGCTCCTTGTGGGCAGAGAATGAATCTACCAACTCTGTTGTATTGTAATAATAATAATAATGTTGGTATTTGTTGAGCGCTTATTATATGCAGTGCACTGTTCTAAGCGCTGGGGTAAATACAGGGTAATCAGGTTGTCCCACATGAGGCTCACAGTCTTAATCCCCATTTTACAGATGAGGTAACTGAGGCACAGAGAAGTGAAGTGACTTGCCCACAGTCACACAGCTGACAAGTGGCAGAGCTGGGATTCGAACCCATGACCTCTGGCTACCAAGCCCGTGCTCTTTCCACTGAGCCACGTTAAGACTGTGAGCCCCTTGTACTCTCTGGAGTGCTCAGTACCGTGTTCTGCACACAGTAAGTGATCATTAAATATCAGAGATAGATTATGTTCTCAATCCCCTACTATAGTGCTCTGCACATTGTAGGTGCTCAAAACTGCTGTTCATGAGGAGGATGATGATGATGTGGGAGGACAGAGTAGAACTTGGCCCAAGTGGGAAAGGCATATAATAATAATTGTGGTATTTGTTAAGCACTTATTATGTGCACTGTGCTAAGCGCTGGTGTAGATACAAAATAATCAAGTCCCACATGGGGCTCACAGTCTAAGTAGGAGGGATAACCGACACTGAATCTCCATTTTGCAGATGAAGGAACTGAGGCACAGAGAACTTACGTGACTTGCCCAAAGTCATCTTTCCTTGCCCCTTCTCTTTCCGAGGTTCATCACCAATTCACGCAACTTCTCCTTCACTGCTTGGAGGTCAGGGGTCTTACGAACCGTCACACGCTTCTTTGGAACCTGGTCTTGCTCCTCTCTGAGGCAGAGTTGAGGCAGTGGAGGTGCTATCATGGTTTGGCTGGGAACTAGAAATGTCCTTCAGTAGATGAGTCGGCTCTGTAGTTACACTTTGGTCACCCTTCCTTCCCTCTTCTCTTTCCTTTCTGTTCCTGATGTTTGTCACCAATTGATTTAACTTCTCCACTGCTTGGAGATCCGCAGTCTTGTGAACCATCTCGTGTTTCTTCGGAGTCTCGTCTCGATCCTCCCTGGAAGTATAGAATAATAATAACAATAATAAAAATAATAACTGGGGTATTTGTTAAGCTCTTACTATGTGCCAGGCACTCTACTAAGAGCTGGAGTGGATACAAGTATATTGGGCTGCACACAGTCCCTGACCAAAATGGGGCTCACAGTCTCAATCCCCATTTTACAGATGAGGTAACTGAGGCCCAGAGAAGTGAAGTGACTTGCCAAGGTCACACAGCAGACAAGAGGCGGAGCTGGAATTTGAACCCATGTCCTCTGCCTCCCAGACCTGTACTCTATCCACTACCCCCCACGTAATGGGGTCAGGATGGTGGACATGCTACCACTTTGGGATTGGGAACTGGAAATTTCCTTCCAGAGATAAGTCTGCTCGTTATTTATAATTTTATCACCTTGACTTGGCCGGTCTCTCTGCTCAGATCCCAGCAGCACAGCTTCTCTTCCATTACCATCTGCTTCCTTTCCCTCCCCACTCCACCCATGAACATTCTCTCTCTCTCATTCTCCATCTCTTCACTCCCTCCCTGCTCCAACATCTATGGGGAAGGGCAGAATCAAATTTCTCAGTGACAAGTGGTTGTTAATCTTTAGGCACTTGTTGCATCCCAAATTACATTCTGAACTCACGCTTCATCATCAGAGAGTGAGTGTAATCAAATTCTCCTTAACCTACAGAATCAAACCTATACTTCTGCGGACAATTCCTTCTAAGGGACATCTCCAAGATGGCAGGTGGGAGGAGGGGAGCATTTTGAGTAAATTTACTTATCTTGGAAAACGGTACATTTGGCTTATTGAAAACTACAATCGCTGAATCTAGCACTATGTCTGCACGTGTAAGGTCATTGACGTGGCCCATTATAAACCTATCTATGCCTTGGGCCTGCCAATTAATGCCAGTTAGAATGGGCATATCAATCCACCAGAAACTGGATGGAGGCCAGTTTTCACTTGAGCTGTCAAAAGTCCCATGAGGTTGCTATGGTTTTAGGCTACTGAGCTCCTAAATCCACTGGGGTTTTTCTGCAGAAGCATCCCTAAAATCCTGCTGATTCATTCGATCGGATTTATTGAGCACTTAGTGTGTGCAAAGCACTGTACTAAGCGCTTGATGGAGTGCAATTTAACAAAAAATAGACACACTAGAGCACTAGGTGTTCATTCATTCACTCATATTTCTTGAGTGCTTACTGTGTACAAACCACTGTACTAAGGGCTTGGGAGGAGAGTCCGAGGGAGACTCTGAAATTGCACAGTGTCTGCTCCCTATCACCACTGGTCGTGATTTAGCACTGGCATTTAATGGGGGCCCATGATCCTGAGGAGAAACCTGGGCAAACAGCAAATGCTCACCCAATAATAGAAAGACTACACTGGAGCGCTTCACTGGAAATACACTTTACATCCCTGCACTCTCAAGGGGGTAGCCTTAATAAGCACAAAATATTCATCTCTAATAAGAACATGCTGTCATAATCACCCTCCATGTGATAAATATCTTATAGTTTTTCTTTTTGTTAGGTTAATCCTTTTCCACAAGATAATTTAACCAATTCCCTAAAAAATAATCACAAGTTATCAAGCCCCAGTATAGAAGTGTTTTTTTTTTTTTTATGTTTTGAATCTTGCCTTAAACAAATCTCATTCCAAATAAATGTTCCCTATTTAGCTGGCACTGAAGACTGTGGTGTTCATTGTAATCAAGCTCCCAGTTGGCTAACTTCTCATCTAACGGTGCGTCTTGCTTTTTCATTTGAGCAAAATTTATCATCCACGAGCAAAGACAGAAAATGTGTGAATGTCTAAAGCTTATGTAAATTAAGAGGCTGTGCACACCAGTCCTAAAAATAGTAGATAATTATAGGCATTTCTTTCCTATACAATAATTATAGGCCTCCTGTCATCTTCTCCATGCTGTATAAGGTCAAGCTAGTAGTATACAAAATTTACAGTATATTACAAGTTAAAAACACAATAATTAGCAACTGTGCATCTTCAGCACCAATGATGAATGTTCACAGTAAATGTAAAAAAGAGCATTATTTGTTTTATGTGGACAGTGCACACTTAAATTTAATCATCAACTCCTGCTATCCAGTGGGCAATATCCTCTCACTATTATAATGCTATTTGCCAAGTTCATAGTACCCCCTTGGGCTGAATTCATCCTTAATGAAGAGACAGGAAGCCAAATCTTCCACCATCATATCAGAGAGCTCGCCTTAACATATTATTTTACATTTAATAATTCTGTAGAATGTACCAAATTGAAATAAAGAGGTATGAAAGAAATGACAAGGATTAATTTGAAATATATGATCAACATTTGTATTCAGAAAATAGGAAATCAAATCATGAAAGCTTATAAACTTTCTTTTTTAAAAATCATCATTTACAGCTCCTTTGCATCATTTGTCTAGAAAGATAATATGACAGAGAAATTTTTTTTCTTAACAAATAAGGAATTGATTTTGCCACTTTGTTCTTTCCTTAAGGAAATTCCTTTATGAAGTCTGGAAATTTCCAGAATTTATAATTGCCAATAGGAATAAATTTGTCAAAGAAGGGTGTCATTATGTCACACCTTTTTATATGGAATCTCTTTGTTTTGTTGTCATTAGCAAGCAGGTTTTTCCAGCTTTGAAAGGTCCGGTAGGGACCACAAAAAAAAAAAAAAGTAAAACAAAATCTATTGTTTCGCTTTTGTCTCTAAGCTTTCTTCCACTGTAAGCTCCTTGTACGTAGGGAATGCATCTACCAAGTCTGTTGTATTGTCCTCTACCAAGAGCTTAGTACAGTGCTCTGCACAAAGTAAGTGTCCAATAGAGACCACTGCTTGACTGGGCCATGGGCAGGACTTGAAAGTGAAAAAATAAGTAGTGGATCCCCATCAGCCTCTCCTTTTTTTAGGTGAATCCTCATTTCCCATCCTCTCTCCTCCCACCATCCAGGAAAGAAAGGTTGTTAATTTTAGGACTTCAGAAGTTTATTTATATGGACAAATTTTGGAAATACAAGACTCTCATTCAACTCATTATCTGATCCGGTGGGAACAGCAAAATTGGAACCAGAAATTTAGTGAAGCAGGAATCAGCTCTAGCACTTACCTGCTGTGTAACCTTGGGCAAGTAACTTAACTTCTCTGTGCCTCAGATCCCTTGTCTGTAAAACGGGGATTAATACTATGAGCCCTACATGGGACATGGACTGTGGCCAACCTGCTGAGCTTATATCTCTATCCCAGAGCTTAGTACAGTGCCTGGCACATAGTAAGTGCTTAACAAATATGTAAATATCAATACATGCATATGGTGAAGAACAACTAAGGAATTGAAGTAAGAAGGCTTGTCCTGGTCTCGTTTTGACATAAATCTGTCCAGAGATTAAAGACAGTAAAGCTAACCTCATCTAGAGAGGAGCCGAGTTGCCTAGTGGAAAGAGCACAGGTCTGGGAGTCAGAGGATCTGGGTTCTAATTCCAGCTCCAGTACTTGCCTGCTGTGTGACCAGCAAATCATTTAACTTCTCTGGGCCTCAGTTCTCTCATCTGCAAAATGGGAACTCAGTACCCACTGAATACTCCCTCCTACTTAGACTGTGAGCCCCATGTGGGACAGGAACTGTGTCCAACCTGATTAACTTGTGCCTCCCTCAGTGTTTAGAACAGTGCTTGACACACAGTTGGCACTTAACAAATACCAAAATGACTACTCCTTTGGAGGGTGAACTCCATTTAGAAGAACACAGAAGCAGAACAAGAGATGAAGCAACAAAACCCTCGAAGGGCTGGCAGGGGGCCCTGAAACCAAGGGTTGTACAAAGGAGTTTCATCCAGTTGGTTTAATCCTTCCCACTGAAGGGCAAAGATGCTAATTTTTTGTACTCTCTGTGGCATCCTTCTTAGCAGGGGGTGACAGTGAAAACAATTTTCTTAGACCAACAGAGAGAAACAGAGGGAGATGAAAAGAATGAGAGAGAGTGCAAATAGAACCGAAAGAAGTTGACTTGTTCTAGTAAACATCCTAAAGGATTCCTCTCAGATCATTTGCCATTTACCGATTTAGAAACTGGTCCAATTCATTCACTCATCATAGTTCATCACATCATAGAATTGGAATGCTAGACTGTAAACTCGTTATGGGCAGGGAATGTGTCCACCAATTCTGTTGTAATGAACTCTTCCACCGTTCTCTGCCTCATGCAATATTCTGCACATTGTAAGTGCTCAATAAATACCATCGGTTGATTGATTAAAAGCCTATATAAACTGCGAAAACCTGGTTTATAGGCTGAAACCTCACTGTAGGCAGGAAACATGGGTACCAACTCTGTTATATTGTACTCTCCCAAGCTCTTAGTACAGTGCTCTGCACACTGTAAGTGCTCAATAAATATGACATTGATTTATAAAGCATTAAAATATTGTATTGTGAAGCTCTTATTTGTATCACAGGGCTGAATTTCTTTCAGAATTACACTTGGTTGGGACAAATGTTTTCCCTTTCAGTTATTGATAACATTTTATCAGTAACAGAAAAATGAATTATGTGACCATGTGTTAGCTGGGGGAATTTTTAGATGTATTGGCAATAGCTACATCAGCTGCGAACTGGCCATCCTTTTTTGACATCCTTTCCCAAGTGTGTTGCATATATAAACATGCTCCATTTGAACAAGACCAGTGACAGCAAAATCGCCGCCTTGTCTCTAAGAAGACTCTAATAATGTGCATCGAGGGAAAGACCCATGGACTTTTTTCCCCAGTGTCAAACATAAAATCCATCCCTACAGCAAGGATAAAGCAGTTTAACGTGCATCCCCAGTTAATTATATCCAAAGAGTAATAATAAAAGAAACTATTAAATTTTAGAACTTCCTCTTTAAAGTATTAAATATTTGGCAACTATGATGCTGTTAAATTTCATCAGAGCAATGCATTCTACTGCTGGGAGCTTCAGCACAGTGAAATCTCTTAAAGGAAACACTACAAGGCATTTCCTATGTATGTATTTCAATATGAACAAGTGTTACAAATAAGCCAATTATTTCTATAGGCTGATTTCCACTTTCCACAATACCTAGTGTCTTAAAAGAGATGAAGTAATGTGAGCTAATGGATAGAGCACAGGCCTGGGAGTCGAGAAGTCACGAGTTCCAATCCCAGCTCCACCACTTGCCTGCGGTGTGACCTTGAACAAGTCACTTAACTTCTCTGTGACTCAGTTTCCCCATCTGTAAAATGGGGATTAAGATTGTGAGCCCCATGTGGGATAATGGGCTGACCCAACCTGACTGGCTTGCCCGGCATGTAGTAAGCGTTTAGCAAATACCATAAAAAATCAGAAAAACACTACCAATTAATTAGTACAATGGTAATAATCTAACAACTAATAATTAGTTCATCTGTACCCCTGAGACTTCCCCACTAACACCACTTAGGTGCATATGCTTATATTCTGCTGTTTCCTCTATCTGAAATATATTCCAGTGTCCTTCTCCCGCAAGGGCCGTAGCATATCTACCGAATCTATCATATCGTACTCTCCCAAGCATTTAGTTCGGGACTCTAGATGCGGCAAGGTAACTAAGGCACAGAGAAGTGAAATGACTTGCTCGAGGTCCCACAGCAGACACATGACAAAGCCATAATTAGAACCCAGGTCCTCTGACTCCCAGGCCCATTCTCTATCCTACCAGGCCACACTGCTCAGGGAACTGTGGTGAACCAAAGTAACTCATATCTACCCAGCCTTTAGTATAGTGCCTTTCACGTAGTAAGTCCTTGACAAATACCATAAAAAATGTGCTCAATATATGCCATTGATTCTTCCTTTTGCATAGACAGTTAGGGAATCAGGGAAGTCTTTCAACAATTGCACACATGCCTGAGTAGAACACAAAGATTAAAGAAAAGCTCAATACTGATTACAACTTGGAACTTTTTTGGAGACCAACTTCACAGCTGAGTCCTATGTACAGTTTCTCAGGACTTCAGAATTTGCAGTATCACCCCAAAGAAGTTCCTTGACTATTCAAATATATTAGTTATTTCAGTGGTTAAAGATTCAATGACATTTCCCTTTTTCATCCTATGGAGCAATTCTGTGAAGCTCTCTGTGCAACGTGGTTACATACCTAAACAATTAACAGCACCTCATTTGATGTTACACCATTTCCCATAAAATTTCATGATTGTAGAGTAGGAAACAGAAAGGGTGAAACTGTAGCTCGCAAGTACGAGTACAAAAATGCCTATAAGTCGCCACGAAACAAATGCCAAAAAGAGTAGCTTTCTTCTTTGGGGGAGAAATTTGCCCTGCATTGAATTGCTGTCCAAAAATGCACAAGCCAATAATGATAACTCTGATTGGCTAATGAAAAATCAATCTCAGTTCCCACCCCCAGTACCTGCCTCATTAGCAACAAGCCATTTTAACTCTCTGTACTTCAGTTATCTCACCTGTAAAAAGTTGTGAAAGTAAATGGTATTTATGGAGTATTCATTCATTCATTCAGTAGTATTTGGGAGTCAGAGATCATGGGTTTGAATCCCGGCTCTGCTGCTTGTATTTGTTAAGCGCTTACTATGTGCAGAGCACTGTTCTAAGCGCTGGGGTAGATAGGGTAATCAGGTTGTCCCATGTGAGGCTCACAGTCTTAATCCCCATTTTACAGATGAGGGAACTGAGGCCCAGAGAAGTGAAGTGACTTGCCCACAGTCACAGCTGACAAGTGGCAGAGTCAGGATTCGAACCCATGACCTCTGACTCCCAAGCCCGGGCTCTTTCCACTGAGCCGTGCTGTTTCTCAGCTGTGTGACTGTGGGCAGGTCACTTCACTTCTCTGGGCCTCAGTTACCTCATCTGTAAAATGGGGATTAAGACTGTGAGCCTCATGTGGGACAACCTGATTACCCTGTATCTAATAATAATAATAATAATGTTGGTATTTGTTAAGCGCTTACTATGTGCCGAGCACTGTTCTAAGCACTGGGGTAGACATAGGGGAATCAGGTTGTCCCACGTGGGGCTCACAGTCTTAATCCCCATTTTACAGATGAGGGAACTGAGGCCCAGAGAAGTTAAGTGACTCGCCCACAGTCACACAGCCGACAAGTGGCAGAGCTGGGATTCGAACTCATGAGCCCTGACTCCAAAGCCCATGCTCTTTCCACTGAGCATCTACCCAAGCGCTTAACAAATACTAACATTATCATTATTATTATTTATTGAGCATCTACTGAGTGCAGAGCACTGTACTAAGCACTTGGGAGAGTACAGTGTAGAAACAGACACATTCCTGCCTACAAAAAGCTCACAGTCCAGAGGGGGAGATAGACATTAATATAAATAAATAAATAACAGATACATATTATTATTATTATTATGGTACTTGCTAAGCACTTAGTATGTGCCAAGCACTGGGATAGATACAAGGTAATCAGGTTGTCCCCTGTGGGGCTCACTTACCGATTTGTACATTCCAAGCACTTAGTACAGTGCTCTGCACATAGAAAGTGCTCAATAAATACTATTGAATGAATGAATGAACTTTAGTCCCCATTTTACAGATGAGGTAACTGAGACACAGAGAAGTTAAGTGATTTGCCTAAGGTCACACAGCAGACAAGTGGCAGAGCCAGGATTAGAACCCATGTCCTTTGACTCCCAAGTCCGTGCTCTTTCCACTTAGCCACAATGCTTCTCTAAACATATGTGCTGTGGGGATGGGAGGGAGGATGAATGAAGGAGCAAGGAAGAGTGGTGCAGAAGGGAGCGGGGAGAAGAGGAGAGGAGGGGGGAGAAGAGGAGAGGAGGGCTAGAGTTGTGCATGTTATTACCCCTGTGATTTGGGAATTAGTGTAATTATTTGTTATTTGTATTATTTTCAAGATATATTTATGCCAAGCTCTAGTGCCTGTACAAAGTCAGGAAAACACTCTAATTAGGCACTTTTAATGTCTGAAGCCCAAGCAAAGGAGGCTAACACATTCCTGTGGGTCAGAAGTTGAGGCTTTGTCAAATGAAGAAGAGAAGTGAATTCCGGAAGTATGGACTTGCTTGAAAAAATTATCTGTCACTGAGCTTACTGGGTTTAAACCTGGAACTTGGAGTGTTGATTAGTTAGCATTTGTATCTTAATAATTTATACTTTTCTGACAATATGAAAAAGGCACCTGAAAGATCAGGTTTACAACTTTAGTGTAATAACACTAAACATGCCCTGGATCTTCCTCTTGCCTCCATTCCTCCTATAGAAAAAAAATAATATTAATAAGAATTATAAAAATAATAATATTTACTAAGCAATTAATTTATGCCAAATATATATATAAAATGATCTAATTGGTCATGGGACTCATAGTCTAAGAGGGAAGAGGAACAGGTAGTTTAACCCCCTCCTACTTCACCTCCCTTCTCTCCATCTACAGCCCAGCCCGCACACTCCGCTCCTCCGCCGCTAACCTCCTCATGGTGCTTCGTTCTCTTCTGCCCCACCGTAGACCCCTGGCCCACGTCCTACCTCTGACCTGGAACGCCCTCCCTCCTCACAACAGCCAAACTAACTTTCTTTGCCTCTTCAAAGCCCTACTGAGAGCTCACCTCCTCCAGGAGGCCTTCCCAGACTGAGCCCTCCCTTTCCCTCTGCTCCTCCTCCCCTCCCCATCGCCCCTACTCCCTCCCTCTGCTCTACCCCCTTCCCCTCCCCACAGCACCTGTGTATATTTTTGTATATTATTTATTACTCTATTTTATTAATGATGTGTATATATCTATGATTCTATTTATCTATTTTGATGGTATCATTGCTTGTCTTCTTGTTTTGTTTTGCCTCCCCCTTCTAGACTGTGAGCCCATTGTTGGGTAGGGATTGTCTCTGTTTCCAAATTGTACTTTCCAAGCATTTAGTACAGCGCTCTGCACACAGTAAGTGTTCAATAAATACCTTTGAATGAATGAATGAATCTCCATTTTACAGTTGAGGAAACTGAGGCATAGAGAAGTCAAATGATTTACCTGTCAAAGAACAGGCAAGTGGCAGCAGAGCTAGGACTAGAATTCAGGTCTCTTGACTTCCAGGTCCTTGCTCTTTTCACTAGACTATGCTCCTTTGGGCATCCTTATCCCTGTGATTGGTCCCAAGAACTGAGGGGAAAGAGAAAAGCCCCATCCAGCCCCAGAATCCAGCAATAGTACAAAAACAACCCATAGAGCAGAGTCCCCAGCCCACACACTCTACTCCTCTGGTGCCGCTAACCTCCTCACTGTGCCTCGTTCTCGCCTGTCCCGCCCTCGACCCCTGGCCCATGTCCTACCTCTGTCCTGGAATGCCCTCCCCGCTCACCTCCACCAAACTAATTCTCTTCCCCCTTCAAAGCCCTTCTGAGAGCTCACCTCCTCCAGGAGGCCTTCCCAGACTGAGCCCTCCTTTTCCTCTGCTCCTCCTCCCCTCTCCATTGCCCCTTTTGCCTCCCTCTGCTCTTCCCCCTTCCCTTCCCCACAGCACTTGTGTGTATATGTACATACTTATTATTCTATTTATTTTATTAATGATGTGACTAAATTTATAATTCTATTTATTTATATTGAGGCTATTGATTCTTGGATCTACTTCTGGCCCCTTCCACCTCTTGGAAGCAGGGCAATCCAGCTTTGGCTTCCCACCCTGCCCCCTAAAATGTGGGGGTGAAGCCGATGAATTTGTTCCCAGAGACATCAATGGTTTCGTGGGCCTCCATGGTGTTGGAGTTTGGGACCCTGGCTACCTCAAGCCCACCTTCGAGGGCCCCCTCCCCACCACTATATCTCATTGGGAACTTTGGGCACTGTAGCTCATGAAATAAAAGGGGTGAAAATCCCCTAAATAATCATAATAATAATTGTATTTGTTAAGCACTTACTGTGTTCCAGGCACTGTACTAAATGCTGGGGTGGATACAAGGAAATTGGACGCGAAATTGGACACAGGATACAACCCCTGACTCGCAGTCTTAATCCCCATTTAGCAGATGAGGTAACTGAGGCCCGAAGAAGTGAAGTCACTTGCCCAAGGCCACACAGCAGACAAGTGGCAGAGCCGGGATTAGGACTCTTGACCTTCTGACTCCCAGGCCCGTGCTATGCCATAGTTCAGAGCACTGTACTAAGCACTTGGGAGAATAAAATAGAATTGGCAGACATTATCCCTGACCTCAAGGAGCTCACAACCCAGTGGGGAGACAAACACTAAAATGAATCAATCAATGAATTAATGAATCAATAAATGAATGACTAAATAAATTAATCAATAAAATGAATTAATCAATGGTACAAGGGGCAGAGCCAGGATAAGAACCCAGGTTCCTCTGACTCTTAGGTCAAAGCTGTATCCACTAGGCAATTCAGTTCAATTAAATCGCATTTATTGAGCACTTACTATGTGCAGAGCACTGTACTTAGCACTTGGAAAGTACAATTTGGCAACAGGCAATGCTCCTTGGCAATTCAATAAAGGTGGTAGATGTGATTCCCTAGCCTCAAGGAGTTTATAATCTAGTGGGTGGGATTGCAAGCACTCTTGAATTGTTCAATTGACCCTACTATTTTGTAGTTCTTGTTGAATTTTCTCTGCATTTGTCCTTCTTCATTTAGGTTTTAAGCCCCTTGCTATGGACCGTGTCTTAGTTGAAAACCATGTGTCTCCCAGGAGTTAGTAGAGCGTACTCAACTTATTCTGTTCTCTGTAGCCATGCTGGAGGATGCAACAGGAGACTCGGATGCAGGTATTAGAATCTACTTCTGCCCCGCTGGGAAGCTTTTCCAACTCAACAGACTTCGAGCATCATCCAAAATCCTAGAAACAGTCATTCAAGACTTGCCGTATGCAGATGATTGTGCCATAGAGGCTCACACCTAAGAAGAAATGCAAATAACTGTAAAATATTTCTCTGACTCAGCCGGACACCGTGGGCCGAGAAGTCTAAAGCAGACAGGGTGACCTGTCAGCTAGCACCAGGGCAGCCAAATTCAATAAAAATTGTTTATTGGCAACATAGAGCTATCTTTCTAAACCCATCTTTCCCAGCAATATCTCAAGAGAAGGTCTCCCACCCTCCCCCTCCACCTGCACCTCTGACCCCCTCCCTTCTTTCCTCCCTGACCGCCATCTTCAATCATTCGCTCTCCAGTGACTTCTTCCCCACCGCTTTCAAACATGCCCATTTGTCCCCTCTCCTAAAAAAGCCCTTTCTTGACCCCACAGCTCCCTCCAGTTATCATCCCATCTCCCTCCTACCACTCCTCTCCAAACTCCTTGAACAAGTTGTTTACATCCTCTAGCTTTCAGTTTCTCTCTTCCAATTATCTCCTTGATCCCCTCCAGTCTGCCTTCTGCCCCTCTTCCTTCATCAAAACTGCCCCCTTCAAAGGTCACCAATGAACTTCTTCTGGCCACATCCAATGACCTCTATTCCATCCTTATAATAATAATAATAATAATGTTGGTATTTGTTAAGCACTTCCTACGTGCAGAGCACTGTTCTAAGCGCTGGGGTAGACACAAGGGAATCAGGTTGTCCCACGTGGGGCTCACAGTCTTAATCCCCATTTTACAGATGAGGTAACTGACACACAGAGAAGTGAAGTGACTTGCCCACAGTCACACAGCTGACAAGTGGCAGAGCTGGGATTCGAACTAATGACCTCTGACTCAAAAGCCCGTGCTCTTTCCACTGAGCCACACTGCTTCTCTTCCTCTCAGCTGCCTTCAACACTTTCAACCACCCTCTTCTCCTGTAAACATTATTTAACCTTGGTTTCACTGACACTTCACTGTCCTCTTCTGGTTCTCCTCCTGTCTCTTTGGCCTTTCATTTTCAGTCTCTTTCGTAGACTCTTCTTCTGCCTCCCACCCCCGAACTCTGGGAGTCCCTCAAGGCACTAGTTTTGGGTCCCCTTCTAATCTCCATCTCCATCCACTCCCTTGGAGAACTCATTTGGTCCCATGGCTTCAACTACCACCTCTATGCGGATGATTCCCAAATCTACATCTCCAGCTCTGATCTCTCTCCTTCTCTGCGGTCTTGTATTTCCTCCACGCCTTCAGGACAGTTCTACTTGGATATTCCACCAATACCTCAAAATTAACAAGTCTAAAAGAGAACTCTTCATCTTTCACCCAAAGCCTGTCTTCCCCATGACCGTTGTAGTTGTAGTTGTAGTTGTAGTACATCGTTGTAGTCAGCACCACCATCTTCTCTGTATCACAAGCCCGTAACCTTGACTATTTTCCTTGACTCATCTCTCCCAGTGAAACCACATATTCAGTCTGTCACCAAATCATGTGAGTGCTACATGATCTGTAGACATTGTTAAAATATGCCCTTTCCTTTCCATCCAAACTGCTGCGATGTTATTCCAGGCATGTATCCTATCCCGCCTTGATTGTTGCATCAGTCTCTTTGCTGACCTCCCTGCCTCCTGTCTCCCCCTACTCCAGTCCATACTTCACCCTGCTACCCAGATCACTTTTCTAAAAACCACTCAGTCCATGATTCCCCAAATCCGAAGAACCCAGTGGTTGCCCAGCGACCTCCATATCAAGCAAAAACTCCTTATCATTCACTTCGAAGCAATCAATCACCTTGTCTCCTCCTCTCTCATCTTGCTGATTTCCTGTTACAACCCAGACCACTAACATAGCTCCTCTAACATCAACCTCCATCTCATCTATCTCGTCACTGACCCTTTAACCATGTCTTGCCTTTGGCCTGGAATTCCCTCCCCCTTCATATCTCACAGATGATTGCTGTCCTCACCTTCAAAGCCTTATTAAAATCACATCTCCTCCAAGAGGCCTTCCTTGAATAAAGTCTCATTTCCTCTACTCTCTCTCTCTTCTACATCACCTTCGCACTTGGCTTTGTTTCCTTTATTCACCCCAACCTCAGCCCCATAGCACTTAAGTCCATATCCATCATTTATTTTAATGTCTGTCTTCCCTTCTTAACTGTCAGCTCCTTGAGGGCAAGGAACGTGTCTACCAACTCTTATAATCAGCTGTGTGACTGTGGGCAAGTCACTTAACTTCTCTGTGCCTCAGTTACCTCATCTGTAAAATGGGGATTATCTGTGAACCTCATGTGGGACAAACTGATTACCCTGTATCTGCCCCAGCGCTTAGAACAGTGCTCTGCACATAGTAAGCGCTTAACAAATACCAACATTGTTATAATGTACTGTCCCAGGTGCTTATGATAGTGGTCTGCATACAATAAGTGCTCAATAAATGCAATTGATTAAATGCTCTCACAGCATTCTATTACCTAGGCAGCACAGTGACCAACAATGTAATGATAGAAAAGGAAGTAGAAAACCAAATCAAGAAAGCCAGCATATCTTTTGGGAGAGCGTTCTGCACACAATAAGTGTTCAATAAATACCACGGATTGAATGATTGACTGATTGGAGATCAGGCTCCAGACTAAACCAAAGTTCTACGGATCTGTAGTTTGTCCAGCTTTCTCTATGGCTGGGAGTCCGGGACCCTACATAGGCACCACGTCTGGCTACTTGAGCTGTTCCATTAGCATTATTAATAGGCCAGGCTCAATATCGAATGATGAGATTGTGAACAATGAAGTTCTGGAACATGGTCAAATCTCCTAGCACCAAAGCTCTGCTCACTTTAGCACAGCTACAGTGGGTGGGACTAGGAAGAAGAATGAACGACAGTAGGAGACCCAAACAACTGCTGCATGGTGAGCTAAAATTGGGAAAAAGAAAGCTAGAAGGCCAGAAGAAATGTTTTAAGTCCTGTTTTCAATCACCCCTGTGGGAGAGGGACTATTTCCAAACTCACTGTCTTGTGCCTAAAGCAGTGTTTGACACATAGTAAATGCTTAACAAATACCAATAAAAAAATCTGTTTTCGTGACTGTCTCCCACAGTAGACTATAAACTCCTTGTGGGCTGAGGTTGCATCTACCAACTCTGTTTTATGGTGTTTTTCCCAAGCGCTTAGTACAGTGCTTGCTACACAGTAAGCGCTCAATAAATGCCATTGGTTGAATCATCTTTTTGAGCAAAATCTTCCTAAGAAATGAGAAACAAAGAGGCAAAACAGCAGCAGGCACTGCAGACATGAAGCATAATAAACCAATAAGCGACTGCCTTCAGTGCTTACAAAACTATTTATAATATTTCATTCGTTCATTCAATTGTATTTATTGAGCACTTAATGTGTGCAGAGCACTGTGCTAAGCACTTGAGAGAGTACAATACTCTATGTACCAAGCGCTTAGTGAGAGTGCTCCTCACTATGTGGCTGGGACTATGGCTCCGGTGCTAGCTTTTTCAGTCATATATTCATTCAGTCAGTCAGTCGGATTTATTGAGCGCTTAGTGTGTGGAAAGCTCTGTACTAAGCGCTTGGATTGTACAATTCGGCAACAGATATGGAGTCATAGGTGAATTTCACTGTTAGTGCTCTCTTCTTAGAATATGAAGGATATGAGTTCAGCATATGAGTTCTGGTATCACAGTTGTTTGATTGAGAGCAACCATGCCCTGAGAAGTAGCATGGCCTAGTGGATAGAGCACGGGCCTGAGAGTCAGAAGGACTTGGGCTCTAATCCTGGCTCTGTCACTTGTCTGCTGTGTGACCCTGGGCAAATCACTTCACTTCTATGTGCCTCAGTTCCCTCATCTGTAAAATAGTAATAGTTGTGGTATTTGTTAAGTTCTTACTCTGTGCCGGGTGCTGTACTAAGCACTGGGGTGGATACAAGCAAATGGGTTGACGCAGTCCCCATCCCACGTGGGGCTCACAGTCTCAATCCCCATTTTACAGATGAGGTATCTGAAGCACAGGGAAGTGAAGTGACTGGTCCAAGGTCACACAGCAAAGTGGCAGAGCCAAGATTAGAACCCAAGACCTTCTGCTTCCCAGGGCCTTGCTCTATCAACTATGCTCTGCTACTTCCCAGTGGGGCTTAAGATTGTGAGTCCTGTGTAGGACATGGACTGTGTCCAACCTGATTAGCTTGTATCTACCCCAGTGCTTCGTAATGTGCCTGGCACAAAGTGCTTAATGAATGCCATTTAAAAAAAAAACCAAACAAAATAAAAGCAACAAAAAACCCTCGAGCAGCCCAAGGTCCTGGTTAATCCCCAGTTAGCCCTGTTAGAAAACTCACTGGGCAGTCCACCCAATAGACAGCTTCCTAGAGTGCAAGCAGCAGAGTGTTAACCCAGAGTAGATTCTTCTGTAACTGAGGCAGGTCTATGCCTTATGACATACTCAAAAAGGACCATGCATCCCTACCCAAGTCCAGAATGTTCCGCTGCTCTCTCTAGATTCTCGAGCACTGAACTGAATTCATTGATTAGGACAAAACAATTGCCAAAAATATTTAGTAAAAACAGAGAAGTTTAACTGCAAACCTCGTTTAAAAAGCATTGCAGAATCAAGTCATCACAATGAGGAAGGAAGTTTATTCCAATAAAGGATCAAAGCTTTAGAACTTGGGCTCAGTGGTCTTGACTTTACCTTCATATGCCCAGTTGGGTCTTTCTATTGGAATGTCTGTGAATTTCTCCCTTAGGTGTGTTGAATTGGTAAGCAAAACTATAGCAGAGGTCATTTATATACATATATATACATATATAAATTAATATATATATAACGATAGGCTGGACTGCATACAATGAATAATTTAGGTGGTAGAAATGGTGAAATTTCAGAATATGAAAAAAATCACCATAACAGTTTTAGGATCTTAAATTTACCAGCAAAAAAGATGGTTAGCCAAATGGAGGCCACTTCTAAAACAATGGCATTCAGAATCATTCCTTACTTGCATTCGGTATAACAAACTGGCTGTTTTTTGGCTACTCTGCGATTCATCCTTAGTGTAGAATATCAAAACCAGTGGAATAGTAGGTGTCCCAAAATGTCTTAATTCAGAGAATTAGTGTTAACTGAGTCTGATTAGCTCCATTTATCTCTAATTAATTACCTTTATCTAATTAGACACTCTGTTTCTAGTAGACATGGAGTCAAGTAGACTAGATTATTAGTGTAGTCATTGTGCCTTTATAAAATCCTGAAATTAATGAATCGTGCAAAAGAATCTGCAGTTTTAATTGCACAGGTGTTGCCTTATGGCAAAGCTTTATCATCTGATTACACCAAGGGATTATTAGTGACTTTTTATATAGAGGATGAGCCTATGAAATGTACCTTAGCAACAGCTCATTAGTTTAGGGTTGTTACTGTATTATTTATTACATTCAGCCTTCCCCATTATCTAGATTGATTCATGGACCTATATATTTTTTCTTCCCCTCTGTGCAGAAAAAAACCAAAATAAAATAAACCATCGTTATTGAAAGTCGAGCTGAAATATGAGGAGATGCAAAATGTATTAATCAGGTGCCAGTTTTGACTTTAAAATAGAGCTTTAAAGTTAGATTAGCTAGGAATCATTTTTACAGTTTCTGTGGTAAAGAACCAATTTAAGCTACTGTGGGCATTCACGCATTCAAAAAATTTGGTTGATTTGAATCTGGGTAACCACTGTATAATAGATTCAGAACAAGAGATTGAAAAATAAAGCAAGCTTGTTGTTCCAAAAAAAGAACTTCTTTATTTGTTCCGATAAAACTTTAGAAAAATCCATCTTTTTTTATATATTGATTTGTGTCTTAGACACTGGCATTTAACAAATAAAAAAATGCTTACAAGTAAACAATCTATTATAATTTAAAAATCAATATTTCAATGACGGCTTACACATTTAAAAGTACTTCTGCATTGGCAAGTCTGGATGGATTTAAAAACTTTAAACCCAATTGTGGTCTATTCACCTAATTTTCTACATTAAGTATTATTTGAAGAAACACTTACTTTCATGTTGACACTGTAACAGAACACCCAGAATTTATTTCCTCTACCATCCTGCACCAACAGAAAGTGATATTCATTGATAAACAATTCTCTAAAATACTTTGTAAGCAAGATGATGGCAGATTAGTCTTTAAAACTATTTCTCTGTTTCTCTGGTAATAAAAATACTCTTCCACTGTTATGAGCTATATATTGCTGTTCACTTACAGCTGAATTTAAATTAGTGAAACGATAACGGGTAACTATTATATTATATAGGCCATGACAACTAATTTGAGTGGTAATAATGAATATTTAATGACCCTCCTTTCAAGCATGAACACATAACTTTTCGTGTGTGCATTACTAAGATTATAACATCAATCTCAAAAGTGGAACCGCTATTGAAATAGTCACGAATTAAAGATTATACCCAAATCTGAATATTGTATATATGGGGAGGGGGGTGGGGGAAGAAGAGAAAAGGGCTAGAGAGAGAGGAGAGAAGAAAAAGGAGAGAAGATAGAGACAGAAAAAGAGAATTTTGAAGTCTTCTGTTTCCCTCAGGCCTCAGTTCTGCCTTTGAAATGTATGGAAGTTGCATGCATAGCGAGGAAGGATTCATAACAAGAGACTTGGGCACAATATAGAGAAAGTGTAATATTTATCATTAAGATCAGTAGCCAAGGTTATAAGATAATTTGCATTATAACTCTTCATTCCCTCACAAGTTTCAGGCTGAAAGGACAATTACAAAAAAAAAATTGCAATGCATATCTAAATGCAAAAGTGAATTTTTTGGAATATTTGAACTAAATGTATTGGCCATTTTAGTTATACTCCAGTGAGGAGTACAGGGGAAGAAAAAAAGCAAGTATCATTGAAAAATTGAATTAGTTCACTAAGTTAATATCTTATGAACCTTTAATGTTCCACATTTTTTTCCTGGGTACCTAGCCTTCAGTAAGAAATGTAGTTTGTATGGATTTGAAAAAGAAATACAAATGCAAAGCAATTGTCATTTTAAAAATTCATCTTGCTTGAAGATGGAAGATGTTTTTGCTAAATTTCAGATTTTTTTAATGTTCTGCATCTCTGCAGAGTTTTGAATCTCTGGACCATATCATTTTTTGTCTTCTCAAGAGGATTGCAGAGAATTTCTGGCTACATCATGGCAGATACCCCATACAGTAACTCATTTATAAGGGGGGTCCTTCTGTGGTTTGTTTTTACTGATAAACTCAAAGAAAGAAAGCATACAGATGTTAATTGAAAAGGTGCATTCTTCCAGGTTGAAAAATGAAAAATATACAACTCGGGAAATTAAAGCATTTGAGATTCTTACACTTATGGTAGTTCACCACAACTGGGCCTACTAAAGAAAACCTTTTCAATACTACTCATTGGACTTCTAAATATTTACTTGGTGTTTCTTGTACATGTGTGGTTTACTACTATGCCTCTGAGATTTAATTTTTGCCTGTCAATTTTCATTTTTACTTGTAATTTTATTATTGTTTCAACCTTTTTTTATATTTGACAAATATCATAATTGTCTTTGTCCAGGATCCTCCAAATGATGGCCAACGCAAGCAAGCAGCTTGTTTTGTTGTTAAATGCGCACCAACTATAGTATATTTCAAACATCAGGTTTAGCACACCTAAAGAAATCTCTCTTAAAAGCAGACTAACAAATATTAGACTTTTCCAGGTTTTTTTTTCATTTAACCTTTATTTTGCTGCCTCTTTAATCATTTCCAGCACCTGCAAGCCAGATTGTCAGAGATTTGCAGACTACTCCAATTTCCTGAGAGCACAGTGACTGGATGTTACTCAGATTTTCTTCTGGGTTTATGCAGAACCCAGTGTCAGGCAAGACAACGCTGGATAAACTTAAGGCTCACGTCAGGCAAGACAGCACTGGATAAACTTAAGGCACACGCCGGGTGGGGGGGGATATGGGGTGAAGACAATTTTTTAGAAAGAGAAAGGGAAAAAAAAACCCCACATTGAACCCTGAGGGAGAAACAGCTGGAGTTTGAGACTTTTTACACACGTTCACACACAGATTCTCTCTCTCTCCTTCTCCCTCTCTCTCACCCACAGAGGGCAGGTTAATAGATTGTGCTAAAAATACTTTCATGTTCTTGGGAAAATATGAAGGGTGGGCACAGGATGTGAAGATATGGTGCACAGTCTGTTCAGATGCTTTCTTGTTGTTTGAAAAGTTGTCTGGAGTGCAAAGCCCAGCCTCTT